>NW_015150611.1:873028-950293 GCF_000732505.1 Cyprinodon variegatus
ATATGACTTCTCTTTTTAATGCAGTTTTTTTTGTGTCTAATGAAATACCACAAAAATACAACAACCTAAAAAGAAAACATTAAAAAGTATTAAAATTTGTGAAAATAAAAAAACAGAAATAAAGACAAAATATTGCATATTAGTTGTAAAGTTATGCCTTAAAACAGCTGTATTACCATAGTGTAAATCTCAGTAAACCATGAATTAATTTTACTTTTTAAGATATGATATTTTATTTTCTCCTCTCTATATAACTAATCTTTAAAATATTAACCACCCCATGACTTTCAAATGTAATTTTAAATTACATATAAATACCTGAGCTTGTCTCTGTGTGTATTTCTGTTGCCTGTAAAACAGGAGGGACTAGATAAAAGAGATGTGTGTATATTTTTAATGAAGCCACTCAGAGAAAATGTATCTGATTTCCATCGTCACTGGTGCTCAGTCAGAGTTCCTCAGCTGTTCCAACCTGTCAACTTCACATAGCAGAGCTCAGCTGGCATTGCATACAATTACACGCAGAAAACCATGGATATCCGTCACAAAGAACTTCACAAATCTACAAATGTTTGAGTCACAGAAAGAAACTAATAACAGAGAAGAACCAACCTAAAGAAAACATAAGAAGGAGTACAGAGAGACGGATCCTTAAGACGTGAGGCAACGTTTTGGGCAACTTCATTCTTAGACTCAGCTGCTCTGAGCTAATAACACTGCAGAGGTCCAATGCTGGTGAAGACAGCAGTCATTTTCACCAGTTTCTAACATTAAGAGTCATTTTACAAGTCTGGACAAAAGGTAAGTCGATTTGTGTATTATTTTAATGTTGTTGTTAAACTTTTTTTTTTACGGGCCAAGAGGAGCTCCAATTCATGGGTAGTTTGCATCAGTTTCTATGGGAAAGTTATGTCCGATTGCCCAGGCAATCTTCAATCAGTTTGTAAAAGCAGTATTTTTTTAAACATGGATCATCTATTGAAATTCTGCTTTATGTTTTTGTTTTGTTTTTTTTTTTTTACTGGCAACAGCTTCCAAATTTAGTTGTGACGAGATCCAATATCACAAACCAAAAATAGTTTGGTTTAAGCTAACAAATGTCTTCAGAGATTGTCTGTGCTGCAGGTGACCAGCTTAGAGATTGAGAAAAATGTATTATAGCTGCATGTTTTGGATTTATTTTAGTTTTTTCCTGTAGTTTATTCATTTAATAGTAAAAGCTTCTCTGTAGTTTTCATCTTCCACTATTTCATATCATTTAACTAACATGCTTTCACTCATAGCTAAGTTTAATTTTTGATTGTTTTAAAGGAATTCCAACAATATCAACCCTTTTAACTGCCACACAAACGATGGCTCTTTTTTATGAGTGATAGAGGAAGATGTTCAGGGCAGCAATAGAAATGGGGTTCATCAGCACCAGATGAAAATGCAGAACTTATTTCTCGTTTGTGGCCTAAACATATTTCCTTTCAATACATGTCAAATAAATCCTCTGGTTCCCTCATATGATGAGTTAGTGCCCCCCTATGAAGATGAGGTTATATACTTTCCTGAATTTTAAGTGTTTTCACTTTTCATTGGTTTTGATTATGGTTTTTGGTTTGACAATCATGTTGAATAAGAAACACAGTGATGCTACAGTGTAATGTTTTTGATTGCTTTTAGGTTTTGGTAAATTGAAAAGTTTGGCGTTGCAGCATGGATCAGTGAGTACGGTTCCTGCATGCTTCTATTGCTGTACAGATTTAATGTCTCTATGCTTTCCACAGCAGGTGGGTCAGGGTGATCTTGTGGAGAAGTTTAAAGCTGGGTTTCCCAAGCTTTGGACACTGAGTTCTGTTCAATTCACCATCTGAAAATGAATAACTGCAAACCTACCAAGACCAACTCAAAGGTCATGAGAGGAGAGCATTATTTAGAGAAAAAACATTTTTAACTCTTTGATTCTTGATCCCAGATAAGAGCCAAGTGAAACTTCCATACCTACTACAAAATACAAGGGCTGGAGAAAAAGTTATACTTAATGTCACCTTGAATATACCATCCCCACAACCTGACAGAGTGGTGACAGCAACATGCTGTGATATGCATGCCCAGCTGACCAAAGGATCTTCCTGTAAGAAAAGCTGTAAGAAATGGCAAAATACTGGACAGCAGGATCAAGGTTAACTTTCCCACAGCCTGAAAACCATGCAGCCTGAGCTACATGGTTGAGAATAAGTACCTAAATCCATCTGAGCATCCCTGACAAAACCTGAGAATAGTTATTCATAGTTGAACTCCATACAGTTCGACTGAGCTTCAACTATTTGGGAAAGCAAAAAGGGCACAAACGTTTCTCAAAAAGTCAAAGATCAGCAGAGATAAACCCCAACAGTCTGAGCCCAAATTCCTGCAAAGTATATATATATATATACATGAAATTTCCATTAGCTGCCTAGCATGTTCAAGAGAACTTTCTTATCTCAGAATTACCCTTTGACCTCTTCTTGATCTCATTTTTTCCCCCTTTGTGTGTGTGTGTTTGTATCTCTGTGTCTATCTGTGAGTTAGGGAGGATGATAAGAACTCTGTGGACATTCATGACAATCCTCCGGCTCCTGATAACTTTGTGAGGGAAGATGGAGACACTGTGAGTGATTACGCCATGCCAAAAACAAGCTGGTATTATCAGGGCATTCCCAGGGCTGGATTGTGTAGAAGAGTTCGAGCTGTTTAAAGCTAGTTTTTTTTTATTATTTTAATCGACTAAGGAGTTTATTTTCTATCCCTTTCATAAAAAGCTTTTTAATAACAATAACTCTATTCCTAATTAGCACTTTACACACAAACCTTTCCCAAATGAGGAAAATAAATCCTTCTTTCTCTTCATTTCTCCAGGTCTATTTCATTTATGAGGAGGAGGTAGAGGTCGAGGAGAAGGAACCAGAACCTCCTCCACCTGTTATTCGGGTCAATGATAAACCCCACAAGTTTAAGGACCATTACTGCAAGAAACCAAAGTTCTGTGATGTCTGTGCTCGAATGATTGTTTGTATGTATCAAATTGGTCCTTCTGTTTTTAATATTTCTATAGAATTGGTATATTTACTACAACTAGGGCACTGCTTTAACCTCATGAATATCACTGACATGACTTTGGATGCCTCTTAGTGAACAACAAATTTTGTCTGAGGTGTAAGAACTGCAAGACCAACATCCACCATTCATGTCAGCACTATGTCGAGTTCCAGAGGTGTTTTGGCAAAATTGTGAGTTTTCCTTTAGTATGCAGCACATGTATTTATATATCTAATATATTATTGCACCAATAAAAATATTGTTTCACAAATTCAAACATGTTTTCTGCAGCCACCTGGCTTCAGAAGGGCCTACAGTTCGCCCCTTTATAGCAGCGACCAACCGGATTCAAGTGAGTCTACCAAACTTTTTCAATTCAGTTTCAGTTCAGTTTATTTATATGGTGCCAATTCACAACACATGTCATCACAAGGCACTATACAGAAACATCTAAACCAGATCATACAGTCAGGTTGCTTCAGTTTTCTATCTAAGGAAATCCAGCTGATTGCATCGACTCATTGAATCAAATGCAAACCCTCACACCACGCATGCTTGTAGTGACAGTGGAGAGGAAAACTCCCTTTTAACAGGAAGAAACCTCCAGCAGAACCAGGCTCAGTGTGAGCGGCCATCTGCCGACACGATTGGGGTTCAAGGAGACAGAAGCAGACATACAGAAAGAAGCAAAGATACAAAAGGCAACTGTCAACCAGCTCCACAGGCGACCGTGCCCTGAAAACACACAGCCAGGCAAACAAGCTCTGAGCCAGTTCCCATGTCAGAGGATAAAATGAGCACATCCAGCCAGTCAGTCAAATAGGACTACACTGAAAAACAGGCCAAGCTCCAACATCTATAAACAAAGGTGTTGATGGCAGAAGCACAGCTGATATTTCTCTATAGGATGGTGTCACAGGCAATCAGGAACAGACCAGATGAAGCTACTTTAAGAAACAGCAGAGAGAGCATAAAGTTAGAGATTGAACTAACAAATACTGCAGAATGGGAGAATAGAGATAGGATGAAGCAAAATGATGAAAAGCGGTCCCCATGTCCTCCAGCAGTCCAAGCCTATAGCAGCATAACTATAGAGTTAGCGCCGGATAACCTGAGCCACTGTAACTATAACCTATATCAAAAATGAAAAAATTTTAAATTTGGATTACTATCTTTCCCACATTTCAAATAGATTGTTAAATGATCAACACTAATACACACTTTCTGTCGAATTGCTGATATTAATTTTCCGGTTTTAAAATTCTGTGCTAAAAAACCAGACAACCCAAACCGGAATGACCCAGTCTTTGACACCTTGAGGGTCGGTGTCATTATGGCGAACAAGGAGCGTAAAAAGAATGAAAACGACAAGAAAAATGTGAGTATTTGGTGACATTTTAATCATAAGGAAAAAAGCATAGTTAAGAATAATGTTTTTTTGAGGTGCCTGCAGGATACAACACCACCCACATAAAATAAGCTATAAATATATTCTTCTTCAAATCTATTAGCATTATACGCCACAAGAACTAACTTGGCTTAATTTGCTATAAATCAATAACAGTGAGAGTTTGAGATCTTTTTATTTATTTTCATTAATCATTCATTAATGGTCCATAAAGAAAAGCGGGAAACGTGGGTGCTCATTTATTTACATAAACAGCTGTTTAATAAGGCTATTTCCAGGATTATAAAGATAAATGCTCATGTAAATCAACTTCAGTACAGAGTTGAACATGACCATGACCAAGACTTTTAACACGTCATTGCCAGAGTCGGCAATAAATTTGAACATGTTTTTAATATCTAAATTATGCATATCTAAAATATAGTTATGAATTTCAGTTAAAGAGCTGATCTTTAAAACATCTGTTCATCTAGATGGTGATGATGGAAGAAGAGGAAGAAGAAAACCAGCAACCCAAAGAAAACGAGGAGGGAGGAGAAGGTAAAACTAAAATGATGATGCATTATGAGATAATATCATAAATACTCTGAAGTACAAAAACAACGACTTGTACAAACAACTGAAATTGGGAAATATTTAATTTTAGGTCAACTAAAAGGGTAGATACTCATTTACATTGACATCTGCAATAACGTACTTTACTGTAACTGTAATATGCAATTACCTTCCACTGCACTTTAATTAAGATAGCTTCTGTCCAAACTTTATGTATTCATTTTAAAGTAAAACCCATCTGTATATATGCTGTTGCACATAACTGTAAAAACCCCTTTTATAGTAATATCCACCTGTAAATTATATTCGGTACATATCCAGCTGTAAATTTAGTTCATAAAACTAGTTATCTACATATTATATTCATCTATTAGTAAGATTCTGTTTATAATGGTATTCATCTCTATACTTATTCAGTAGAACCCATGTCCTGTATCTATAGAACCATTATTTATTCTGCACTTGCTGCCATTGCACTTCTGGTTAGACCTAAACTGCATACATTTCATTGCCTTGTACCTGTACCTGTGCAATGACAATAAAGTTAAATCTAATCTAAATCTAATATATATATATATATATATATTGCCATTTTTTTCTATTTTTTCTTTCATGCAGGAAAACCTGAAGATAATAAAAAAGAAAAAGGTGGAGACAAGACAGACGACAAGGTGGGAGCCATGTTTATGTTATTTATTCAACAACTTCAGACCTGCATTGTTTTCAAATGTTGGATCATCAACAGGCTAAAGGGGCCTTCACTGGCTCCCACTACTACACGGCTCTGTACCGCTTCAAAGCCATTGAGAAAGATGACCTTGACTTTCAGTACGTGAAAAAAAACAACTCTTAATATATTCACTTTATTGGTCATGAAGATTTTATTGACCAAACATCTTTAAACTCCATTTTCCTTCATTAGCCCTGGAGATCGGATCATAGTGCTGGATGATTCCAATGAAGAGTGGTGGAGAGTGAGTTAAACTTTTCCATTACAAAATGAAAAAGTTTTCCTCTTTACTACTGTTACAGTTAACTCTAATACTGAGCTTTGTGTTAAAAGGGGAAGATGGGGGAAAAGACTGGATACTTCCCTGCCAATTATCTCATAAAAGTGCGTGCATCTGAGAGGGTTTTTAAGGTGACCCGTTCCTTCGTTGGTAACAGAGAAATGGGACAAATTACACTCAAGAAAGATCAGGTAACTTTTTCAAATTGGACCAGATGTTATAAGATAAACAATACATGACAGATTTTTAAGAAAGAAAGTACCGGTAACTAAACTGATTTACTAAATCTAATGCTCTCCTTGCATCTCTATTTTAGATCGTAGTGAAGAAAGGGGATGAAAAAGGGGGCTACCTGAAGGTCAGCACAGGACGCAAACTGGGCTACTTCC
The DNA here is from genome assembly GCF_000732505.1 of Cyprinodon variegatus. Classification (NCBI taxonomy): domain Eukaryota; kingdom Metazoa; phylum Chordata; class Actinopteri; order Cyprinodontiformes; family Cyprinodontidae; genus Cyprinodon; species Cyprinodon variegatus. The sequence goes on from NW_015150611.1 coordinate 879,454, forward strand.
CTGCAGATCTACTTCAGGAGATCACAGTGATATGAAAAATTATTATTAATATGCAAGAAAAAAAGACTGTAATACAAGAAATCAACACAAACTAGTCAGTGTTTGACAAAACCAAGAGATGTGCTGTTCTTATACCTGCAACATAATACCTAAGGAACTAGGTTTGCTTTTTATTGTGCTTGCTGTGATCCATTTCTGTCTTGGACGTGCTTGCTGATATTTTCAAACTCAGGTTTTAACAATCGATAAAATGTAACTATCTTTCTGGTGTTAAAGAGGTAAAATTAATATATGGTAAATGGCCTGTACTTATATAGGGCTTTTTCAAGTCACCAAAGCGCTTTACACTGCATTCAGTCATTCACGGTGGCAAGCTACAGCTGCCCTGGGGCTCACTGACAGAAGTGAGGCTGCTGTATACAGGCACCATCGGGCCCTCTGATCACCATCGTTAGGCAATGCAGGTGAAGTGTATTGCCTAAGGACACAACGACACTGAAAACTGGAGCCAAGGCTTGAACCAACAACCCTCCGATTGCAGGGCAAATTCCTGCATCTGACGCCACTGTCGCCCCACCCATGTATTTTTTCCCCCTTTAGTTAATTTTCATTTAACTTACATTTCATTAACTGAATTATAACATTCAAACCATGGTGATATTTCTTTCATTTATGGTTGCATAAACAGCACCCTAGATAGTAATTAACTGGGAAATTGTTTAACTTCAGTCCTACCTGTTTTAACTTAATGATGTTCTTTAGCAAATATTTTTATCTTAAACACTTTTTAAGCATTAATAGTTTATTAGAATAATAATAATATTTGCAACATTCATAACGCAACATTCATTAACATCCAGAAATTCCTACAATATGAGTTCAACCGACACATTAAACACAGCTTAGTAAAATTTAATAAGTTATTGATGAATTCCTGTGTATAAATATGACATCATCAAAATGTGGAAAACAAAACAATGCATGCTTTTTTGCTTGACTTACCGCACATGTTCTCCTATTCTTCTTTGAGCTTATGCTTGGGGGGCAGCGATGCACGATTCATTTGAAGTGAAAGGTTTGAAGAGAAAAGCAAGAAAAACAGCAATATCTGAATACCTTTCTGATAACGAAAACATTAAATAAATGTGTAACATTTTGCAGAGGAATATCATGCCAAAATGAGAATTAATAAGTTAGTAAGAGAAGTGAAATAAAATGAATTCTCCAAGATTCAGTGCAAAAGGACAATGGGAGAGAGTAACATTTCAGGGTGGCAACTGTTTATAGGAATGATTTTATTTAAGGCTTCTGGGCACGTATTCTTGAGCGGTGCCAAAAAAGTACAGTAGCAGTTTTTATTTAATTATATAGGAGTTAAACTTGTGCTAAATAAAGATGAAATAGAAAATAAAGTTGTAAGACGTAGCAATGATGTTCAAATTTGTTTTGGGATTTTTCTAGTTTTTATCTTAGTATAAGGGATTTTAGAATTAAAAGCTGACTGATTTATGGAGTCTGGGGTTTAGACTCTGATCAAAGTCCATTAATGTATCCTATAGCCATGCTATGGGAGCTCAAATTACTGAAAAATTGAATGCCATGTCTGACAGAAAAGTACAGTACATTTCTATTTGTTAATTTGGAGCAGCAGTTTCAGACAAGTCAGGGTGCCCATACTGAAGCCTGATCAGAGGAGGACCTCTTTCAAATCAGGTAATGAAATATTACCAAGTTCAGAGGTGTTCTGCTAATAGATCCCTTGCAGAGAAGATTGTATGCTGTTTTCCATTTAAAAAGTGCTTTAAAACTTTGAATTTCCATTTGGGACTCAGAAAGTATTTTTTAATTAAAATTGAATTCACAGCAATGTTTTTAACATAGCCTATTTATTTTGTAAATGTTTCTATTATATATGTGTTTGTTTTCCTGCTGAATTGTGCCAGGTGTGCCTGGTTAAAGGTAGAGAATTATACAGTTGAAAACCAGATTCTTGTGACATCAAATAAACCCTCTAAACAAACAAAATATTTTATTCTTTGTTTCAGTACCACTGAAGTAAAAAATATTTGATCTGAGGCTTATTGTAATTACAACATAAAATTTAAGGTGTTTTATAAAAGCTAAAAGGCATACTATCTCTGCTTATGGACTTTGTGGAGTTGGAATGTTTTGCCATCTAAATATCTTCTCTAAAGGAACGTTGTATGGTTGTGAGGACCTCAATAGCACCATTGTAAAGCAGTTGAAAAGTAAAATAAAGTCAGGTCCATTTACTTAAAAAAAGGTTTCATAGAATTGTTGTATTACAATTACAAATAATGGCAATTATTTACACAACATTTAAATGTCTTTAAAACTCACCAGGTTTTTGCTTCCAAATATTTCTGTTTTTTTTTTAATATTGAACATTTTATTCTGTGGCTTCATCTTTGTTTTCGTATAATTGTTGGTATTTTAATGCATGAGTGTCTACTGCTTGACTTCACAGCTGTTCTTTCCTTTATAACAAACTACATATTAGGCCTTAGTTAAATACTGACACCTAGTGGCCATTTTCTATTATAATCATTATAACATCGTTCATAGTATAAAAAATAAAGGGTAAAAATGCACTGATAAAAAAAGCGCCAGTATACTCAGACCCAATTATTAAGTTGAATTAAATCAAGCATAATGCTACAATGAAATAGGGCGTTATAAAAATGTTCTTGAAACAAAACAAAAAAGCAGAAATAAACAACATCTAAGAATTTGCAATCAAAATTATTCAAAATATTTTTTTTCCCCGAAAAGATAACTTGTTTACAATAAAAAGAAATCGGATAAAAAAATAAATAAAAATGAAATATTGAACAATTTGCGCGCAATGCATTGTGGGAATTGGTTGACTTTGGCATCGCTGCAAAGATTGGTTTTGGAAGAAATGGCTGGGTTGTCTTTCATGTCATAAATCCTCCAATTAGTGCTTTTTAATGTATACTAAACAAATGCAAATATCTCGCTTTTTATGCAATGAATCAATCCCACGCATGCGCCATTATAGCAGTGTTCTGAAGAAACATGCGGCCTTCAAGATGTCCACATCATCATCATCATCATCCATTTACTAGAAAGTCGTCATAATTTAATAGGAATTTTAAAAAGACCAAAGGTTTATGTCAAAGAATACCAAGTAGAGTTCATAAACTTGCACTTTGATCTAAAGCGAATATTCAAAAGAACCACAACAATTAAAAAATAATAACAATAATTAAATAAATAAATAAAAACATATCTCCCTGCTCTACTATTTTCATTAATGACCACTCAGTTGCCTTCAGGAACCCCTCAATCCAGGCGGAAATTTGACAACATATTATTTTCTGCAACTCAAAAAGAAAAAAAAAGGGTAAATTGTGCGCCATCTAGTGGCAATGTGCATTTTACGTCACCTTTCCGTCAAAATATGTACAAGACTAAACTTGACTTATGCAGGTCTCTTTGAGATCCAATCTCATTTTAAAAGATCTCATTTTACAATGATCTAACAACACTAACAACACTAACAATGACCTTTTATAAACACAGCGAGAATAAAACTTATTAAAATATTGACTGAATCAAATCAGATAATAAAATATAACTAACACATACTTCAAAAACATCAAGCACAGAGCACTCTATCCTGGTTCTCCTTTGCAATTGCTGCTTGTTAGCAGCTTATATCAGATTAAAAAATACTTAAGCTATTTTTTAATTGGATATAAAGCCATGTTTAACATTTCTGTGATATCTGTTTTATGTAAATAGATTATAATGCCTATTTAGAGCGATTACTATGCAAACTGTGATTATTGTATCCATGTTATTGAAGCTTTTTATGCCATGTTGATGACGCTTTTGTCTTACCTTAGAAAGAAGAAGAAGTGGGTACAAGCACAGCTAATGGGTTTTCTTTACTTTTTTTGTGTGTTGTTTTTGGTGTTCTTAAGTAAAAATACATACTTTCTACTCACTGGTATTATCAAGCAAAGTGACTATGTTCCAGATTTGCTGCATATTTAATATATATATATATATATTTTTTTTATTTATTTATTTATTTTTAATGGATAAAATCATAATGTCTACAGGATAGTTGACCCAATAAAACAACAAGCAAGTAACTTTCTTCAGAAATATCAGCAATGTAAATTTAATGTCAATAGCATGAGGCAAATGCTTACTACAGCACTACAGCCTTTATAATTCAATTTGGACATTAGGTGCTTATAATCATGATAATAGTAAATTACCTTTAGCTGATGAAAAAAAAATCAGTAAACTTTGATCAGTAAATCAGTAAAATTTTAAACATTCCTGCCTCATATTTCATGTATTTGGCTGGAAATTTATCAGACACCAACAAACAGGAGCATGGTGGATGGAAAGGGATAAAGGTTCTTTTGAACCTTTTCAAATTTAAATGGATAAAGTGAGGTGTTTCTTTGCCATATTTACTCCCATAGCCCTAAATCCATCAGGGCAGCTAGTCAGAATTAATAGGAAAATGATAACTTAATATAGATGGTAGCATTCCTGCAGTTTCTGACACACAACTCAGGACAGCTTCACTTTCTAGCAGGACGATGATCTCTAAAATCGAAGTTGATGCTCCTGTTAAATTATTTAGATGAGAGCATTTTTAAGTTTGAGGATGGTCCAGTAGAAGCCCAGACCTGAATAAAATTCATAATCTAAGGGACTTGAAGATGCTCACAAGGCTTATATGATAGTAGGATAAACGACTGGAATCAAGTAGATCATGTTGACATTATCACACTTGTTCACCCTGGATCTTTATTTAAGATATTCTCTCTGCGTGGTTTGGGGGAGATCAGTTGGCTTGAATTTCCAGTGAAGGAGTGAAAATGTGACGCTCACCAGTTGTCAGTATATTTATTTATTTATTTTTTTCACGAAGAAAGTCCTTGTCATTTTGTCAGCCTCCCTGCGGCTAAAGTACATGGGGACAGCAGGGATGGCTGTCAAACTGTGCCTGCCTCAGAGCGCCTTTCCCTGGGTTGATGAGTCATAATGAGGGCCAGCCAGGTGCTGAAAATGAGCACAGAGGCATATGAAGGGTGTGTGCGTGTGGATGTTGAGCCGCTCAGCAGTAGGTTTGTAGTTACCAAGTAAAATGTTGCTTAGGCAATTCTTTTTTTTTCAGTTTTTTTTTTATTTTATTTTTAAGTTTGACTTGTGTGTGTGTGTTTGAGAGAGAGAGTTTCTATGTGCTGAACAGGAGTGAGGGAGAAAGAGGCACAGTGCTGAGGAGGGGAAGAGCTGAGCAGAATCACTTCAAATCCAGGGGATTTCTAGAGTGTCCTCCAGCCGACAAGTGAGAGTAAAGGCTTTAACTCCCGAAAACACTCGGACAAACACACCGTAGCTCTGTGGATGGGCGACTGCTGCTACAGTATGAAGGCTCTTTGTTTGAACTTTGCCATCACCTGTCTGTGTCTCCTTTCCTGTACGGTGAGTCCATTCTGCTGCTGAGGCTGAGCTCATTATCAACTCAAAGTGCTGCTGTTTGCAGAAACTCAATATTTAACCTCTTATCTTTGCAAAACTGGCTGTGTTTTTATTTATTTTCTTGTTGCCTACATAAATGGATACATTTTTTCTTTTGGGTTTTGCTTCAGTGTTACCAACTTAAATCATAACCACCTCCTTTCTTTTTATTAAATTATAGAATTAAAAATGCATGCATTGATAAGGGACTAAGAATTGCTCCATTTACAAATAAATTTAACATTCTAGTAGCTTTTTATTGAACTTTTTTAATGACAATCTTGCGTATCAGAAATATTCAAACTAATTTCAAGTAAAGTTTTGACAAAAATCTGTAAAATTAAAACATGTCTTATTCTACATGATATATGATCTATTTAACTGATGGTGAACTTCCTCTAAGCTGCTCTGGTTCCTGAGATTTATATCTGTAATAATTATGCACTCCTGAATTTATTTTCCTGCCCAAATAATTGCAAAACCAAATGTTTCTATAGAGAACCTGCTAAGTGAAAACCTCAAAGTGACCCCATTTTAAGCTCTAAAAGTTGAAGTAAATGACTTCATAGGGGCTCTTGATTTGAAAGAGTTTAATCTCCTCAGGGTTTGTGGAGCTTTGCTGTTTTATGTTTTTCTTACTCATATTAAACTGTCACATTAAGGATTTTCCTGCCTGCAAGAATATTCTTCAAGTGCTTAGATAACACAGTGCGTTCATCTTACTATTTTTTTTCCTCCCGTTTTAAATTCAAGTTAATGATATTTACTTTTCCTTTGCTGTTGCTTTCTCACAAGGACTGTGCTTGCATCGTCTTCTCCACCGATGCTCAGTCGCAGTCATTGTGCTGGCATCTTGACACTGAGCTGGTGACATGGCTGTCACATTGTGAGCTCCAATTAGGCAGGGTGAGAACAGCAACATAGCTGGAGGTTTTAGGCTTGTAACAATAGGTGCAGCTGTAGCACACTCGGGTACAGGAGCAGGCCAAGGTAGGTTAGGGGTGCTGAGGAGCTCACTTTAGTGAGATGAATAATAATAATACCTGTGGATTTCTGCATTCTAAAAAGTGGTTAAAAGAGGCAGGAACCTCTGTCCATGTTTTTTCCCTTTACTTCAGTGTAAACAGAAGCGCCAAACTTCCTGTGCTTCTTGTTGAGTAACAAACATGTAGCTCCATACAGACCTATTCATATCATTTCAACTTGCTTAAACCCATAACTCTGGAGCAGCTGCAGAGATTCACAGCTCAGGGGGATAATCTGTTGACAGGATGGATATAGTTTGTGTACTACACCAATCCGGTCTTCTTGGAGGGGTGGTCTGCTCAGATTAAACCATAAACATAATTTTGATTGGCCCCCATCCACAACTTAAGATGTGAAATCAAATCTGTCTGGAAAGCACAGCAGTTCAGCAGATTTACCTTTTTATCTATTAGGGCAACATTGCTACGGACTAATATAATCCTCTTAAATACAACACCAGTTGCTTATCATTTATTATTCAGGGTATTTGCATCTTTTGGCCTGCATGCGTTTTCAACTTCACAATTTAGCCCCTTACAGCAAAATGTTTGGACACAACAGGGGCTAGCTGTTGCAGAATGTGCTTGACCTGCATCGAATGTGCAGTCTCCTCCCAGTGGGCAGCGGGGAAAACAGTCCATGGTGGGGGTGTGAGGGGTTACTGATGATGTCACTCAGGACAAGCCGCGCTGGGTTGAACTGTGCGTAATGGAGGGAAGAGGAGCCCAGATGATTCTCTCTGCTGTTTTCACCACACTTCTCACCTTCTTCCAGTCTGAGGAGCTGCAGCCTCCACACCACACAGAGAGACAGCTGGTCAGAACGCTCTCTATGGTGCTTCTGTAGAAGGTGGTGAGGATGGGTGGGGGCAGGTGGGCTCTCCTCATCCTCCGCAGGAAGTACAATAGCTGACTCAGTAAATGGACAGTTTTCATTATTTCCTTGGGTTAACCTAAAATTAAATCATTGCTCCAAACAAAATATATAATGTTTGCAATGTAACAAAAGGGCTCAGGTAACTATTTCTCCAAGATTTATACCTTTGGTTTGCATCTGTGAAGTTTAACATATTACAGCTTTTCATATCAACTATGTGGTAAGCTGCATTTCTGAAACATTTAAAATGAATCACTAATAGCTTAATTTTGGGGGATTTTAGACCAAACAGCAGGATGTTGTCTGATTTAAAATAAGCTGTTCTATCAATGTTAAAATGTGCTCATTGTTTAATCATTATTGACAGAAAGAAGCAGTTAAGATTCAATGTCATCTTCTGTGTGGAGAGAGAAGGAGTGTTATTGCTGCAACATAAACCAACACTAAAAATGCTTGATAAAAGATAAAGATGTGGATGAGATACTGGAATTTAATGCAATGATTCAATGCTTAGTTCTATAAGCATTTAAAGTGTGCCAGAATGTTAGAATATATATATTAAAAAAAAGATAGTTCAGGTAAAGATGAATAGGAGGGAGTAAAGAGGAGCTGTTAAAACCGGGGAGTATGTTGTTAAGGTTGTGATTGGTGTACACCAAAGTGGTGATTTTTAAAGAGTTAAACTTAATGATAAAGCAGCAGACAGAGCTCAGCATCAAGGTTGCACCCAGAGAATGACTGACAGTTTGAACAAGGGGACTGGATGAAGGACGGCTAAAAAACAAATGATAGTTTGTTAAAGGCAGGTTGATCGTAGCATGCCTGCATGCCTGGAGGAAATAACCTATTGATCAGAGCCAGGTTTAAAGGAGACTGAAAGACTGAAGAATAATTATTTTAATCGATTGTTTGAAAGGGTTTAATGTACTTACAGTGAAATCGTCCTTCATTTGCTGTCACCCTGATGGTCAAGGCTAATTTGTGTCATTCTTATGTCCTTTCGAAGTGGTTTCTTATGGAAATTCTGTCATCTGCTTTGTTAAAATCAGTTTCCCTTTAATTTGGTTGATTTTAGCTGATTCACAATAAATGTCATCTTGAGGAAGTTTCCAAAAAAATAAGAGCTCAAACTTAACTCATAGAGGTCAATTCAATTCCAATCCAGTCCAAACATGGAGTCAGATTTAGATCCAGTTAACTTTGCAACAAGTGTGTGGCAACAGTGAAGATAAAAAGATAGAAACAAAAAGGAAATAGAGAGAAAATAAAGTTAAGAGTAAATGGCCTATACTTATAAAGCATTTATCAAGTCTGAGGGCCCGAGGAGGTAAGGTTTGAATAACAGTTCGTATTTAAAGCATTTGCTCAGTTTTTGTAAGTGAAAGGAAGAACAGTTAAGTGGAAATGTTTTTTGTTTCCCTATAACACAGATTAAAGTAACAGTTTATTAAATGACACAATTCAGATGGTCAAAATGTAAAGCAGACTTGTGAAAGAATCAATAAAGTTCAATAAAGTAGAATATATATCATCTGATGAGGCTCATTTGTGAGATTAAAAGCCTATGTTTTACAAGTTACTCATCAAGAGTAACTCGAATTATCCCAGAGTAAGTGGATATACATAAAACATTAGAAATTATTGCTGTTATTTTCTTATCTTATCCTAACATACGTAAATGCATTATTTTGTGATGCATGCTCAATACAAAGACAATCTATGATCCCAAAGGGAAGTTAAAGGTTATTTTTTATGTTATTTATGTTAGGAAAGGTGTTTCTTCTGTACAATTTTGTAATATTGTTATTTTTTGTGTTTCTTTTATTTCACTTTATATTTTGAACTATAAACATTAAATCAGATGTTATGAACAAAACATTTTTCAATAATTGACTAGCCATTTGCCAAGTACTTTATTACTTACTTTAATAAATTCGTCGAGGACTATTTGGTTCTATTTTTACTTGAGTAAAAAATAAAGTTAAAATTAGGGCTACTCATACCTATATAAAAATGTAAAGTCCTCTACTCACCTCTGGCTAAAATAGCCTGTTCGATGTTGTGTTTTCATTATCTTTAAACAAAAATGATCTAAATGAACAGAAGTAAAGGTTGACAATGGAGTTAACTAAATTACCATTCAATAATATACCAACTTGCTGATTATCGTATATGCATGCCACATATGTAAACCATGTTCCTTACCACTCTACTGTCCTGCATGACTTAATATTGTCAAATTAAATCCCAGTATATCTCATGTTGGTTTATAGATTTTTTGACCAACATGCAGAATCACATGAAGGACCGGTAAATTTTAAGTTTTTCTTTACAATATCCTGCAATATCCTGCTCCTCAGATGGAAACAGGGGAAGTTGGTATTGTAGAGAGGACTCAAATGGAGACCAGGCATTAGCGGAGGAAGTGTGACAATTATGCACTGGAAAAACAATCTAGAAAGGAGTAAAACTGTTTTAAATTAAGTTTATTTAACCTTATTTTGAGTAGGTAAATGAGACAGTTTGCCAATGGAATGAGTATTTTTACTCTTAAAATAAGATAATTGGATAATATGCACTTTCTTATTTAAAATGTAAATTGTCTTGTCCTATTGGCAAAATGTCTCTTTAACTTCCTCAATCCAAGAACAAATACACTTATTTTAAGAAAAAATTACTTATCTAGATTTAGATTTTTTTCCAGTGTGTGCATATTTGACCCAAGGCAACTGAGGACTCCGTGATCATGGGTGTGACAAACAGGCAGCGAAGGGAGGCCTCAAGCTCCTGCTACAGTCGTTCAGATTGAACATTTGTTTGGTCAACTTGAACTTAGAGCAGTCTTGGCCCCCAAAGAAGCACACAATTCTTTCAAGACCTTGGAGATAAATTGTGGACCCCTGTCCAAAAGGATTTCGCATGGGATTCAATGAAGGCGAAAAACATGCTTAGTCGGGACCTGATCGGTCTCAAGGCGGGATTGAAGTCAACGACGAGGTGGCTGGCTTTGGGGAAGTGGTCAGTTATAGTAAGTAGGGTGGTGAAACCCTTAGATGGTGGAAGTCAGGTAACCAAATCTAAGGCAATATCAGACCATGAACGTTTAGGTATAAGCAATGGTTTAAGAAGACAACTGGGAGGCTAGTGACTAGCTTTGTTGCGGGCACACACTGGACAGGCTAGAACATAACTTTTAACAGCCTTATACATTGTAGGCCACCAGAAATTTTGCTTAAGGACTGCGAGAGTTCAGTTGATTCGAGGATGACAGGAAATTTTGGACAATGGATGGAATCTTTTCTGGATCTGTCCTTACCTGCCCCCTCTCGAGAATGAATCCCAAAAAGGTGATTGGTGTGGTATGAAACTCACACTTCTCAGCTTTGATAAAGACTTGGATTTCTAGAAGACATTGGATAACCTGTCACACGTGGATCTTATGTTCTGATACAGTCCTGGAAAAAAAAATCAGAATGTCATCAAGGTACACAGGTAAAAACTGATCAAAAATCTGATAAAAAATCTCTAAAGACTGCATTCACAAAGCACTCAAAAACTGCAGGTGCATTAGTGAGACATTTCCACAGATAATAGCAGCAACTAGTGACTTATTAATGTGCTTCTACATACTCTGTCTCAGGTTTGGACAGGTTATACAACCTAATGGAGGGGAGAGGAGCTCCAGGAAGTAGCTCAATAGCATTGTCATATGGGTGGTGGGGGAGGAGAGAGAGAGACTTAGACTTACTGAAAACCAGATGAAGGTCATGATACTCAGGTGAAACCAGGGAGAGGTCTATTGCAGACCTCTCTCTGTTCTTGAGAATTTAAGATTGGAGACATGGCAGATCGTAGACAGTTTCACAGACCATTGCTCCATGAATCTATAGTCTTTGCAGTTCATGTGAATATTTGAAGGGACCACTTTCACCGCAATACAGGCAGAGTCCAGTTTCCTATCCAACTTTGTTCCTGAGGTGACAACCTGCTCCTGAAACATTTCTGAAAACTGCTCCATCTGCTGAACTGAACATCTAATGAGCGGATTACCTGATCATGGTGATTAAGTAATTCACGTTCAGTGCAAAGACCTGAGGGAGATTCTGCTGGGTCAGACAGGCCTGATGATTATGTCATGTTGGTTTGTAGTGTTTTTGACCCACATGCCGAATCATATGGAGAACCAATGAGTCTTAACCTTTTATTTACAAAAGCAACCAGAATCCGGAAGTGGAAAACTGCAGGAAGTCAGTTGAACTTTCATGTTGGTCTGATGGGAGAAAGCAGATTGATCAGGAAGGAATTGGTTCATTTTAACTGATGACTAACAGATTTCCTTAGTCTAGAGATGAAGGGAAGGTAGCATGGATCTGTAGGGGTTTGATTCAGCGGGCTTTGCAGACTGTACCCCAGAGGTCCAGGAGAATGTGATTGAGATCCCAGAGCTTTGGTACTAGCAATAGACATTGTTCTGGAGAGCGGATGGGCAGATGATGATGACTGGGATCTGATGCACACAGGTAAAACCTTTTCAATGAAGATCAGAGATGAACTGAAGTTCACTGGTTGTCTGGAGCAATAGCAGACTACACATTAAATGAGATTCACAAAAATACACATTTCAACATGAAGGATATTCCTGGTTTAGTCTTTGGCTGTAATACCATTAGGGGTAATCATCCAGCAAAGAGAGATTATCCTTCCCCACCTTATATACACACTAGTCATCTTGATTGAGAAACTTTCTCAGGTCTCCGGCAACACGGGTCCACGCAGCCACCAACTATTACGGTACTGTTGTCTTGATGCAGTCGGAAATTATTAGAAATACTGTTAGACTCTAAGAGTAACTAGGTTATGTTTTATTTTACTGCAGGAACAAGAGTCATCCAGGCCTTTAGACCTGAAGAACCAGCAGTGGAGGGAAGTGCAGGCAGGGGGAGAAATTCAAGGAGCAGCTTTGAAGGTTAAACATGTATCCAAAGACCTACAAATCATATCCACCAAGCACAAAACACACACATATGGCTCCCTGAGCCCCTATGGCTGGCCACAGAACTTCTCACAAGCTCCAGACCAGTACCTGTATGGCACTCCTCCCAAATCCAAGCCTCCTGCCAAAACCTCCCCAAAGGCCAAGAAGATCCTGGGCTGGGGGGATTTCTACTTCAACGTAAAAACTGTGAAGTTCAGCCTCCTGGTGACTGGGAAAATTGTGGACCATATTAATGGGACATTCAGCGTCTACTTCCGCCACAATTCATCCCGTCTTGGAAACATATCTGTCAGCATTGTTCCACCATCCAAAACAGTAGGATGGGAGGTTCTGGATGACACCGCTGACAGCAGCAGCAGTAAAGAGTCTGTCTTGTTCCCAGATCTGAGCCCCCCTCCGTCTACCAGCTCCACGCCTGTTGAACATCAAAAAACCCAAAGAGACATGATGATGGTGACCGAGCTTAACTGCCGGATTGAATACCAGCGAACCAACCGCTCCAAGAAGACCAAGCCGTGCATGTACGACCCAGGACAGACATGCTACTCTGAAAACACACAGTCCCAGGCAGCTTGGATTTGTGCCAAACCCTACAAGGTTATATGCATCTTTATCGCTTTTACCGGAACAGACTACAGGCTGGTGCAGAAGGTCTGTCCGGATCACAACTTTCAGGCAGAGCAAAACCAGCAGCACCTCGGATGATCAGAGACACTGAAAGTGGAACGTTTTCTGTTTATACTGTATATTCTTCATACATCTACACAAATCGAGAGGTTCAAAGCAAAAGATTGAAAAAGCATCTGGCATAGTTTCTAATTAGAAAAGCATGTTTAAGGAAGCAGTTGAGCCAAGGCTTTGTGAATAGTTTCAATAGAAAAAAAACTGCTTCTATTAGCACAAAATTCATATTTCCCCCCCAAAAAAAATCAGTGGTGTCATCGATACATTATCCTCTGTAATTAAATCTTCTAAACTTCATTTTACCGTGTTTAAATATAAACACTTTCTTTACTCTATTCTTGCCAGTGACAGTTAATATTGTACATATTCATTAATCTAAAGTAGCCTTCTTGATTGTTGAATGTTAATAATTTTTTTATTTTTATTTTCGAGAAACTATTTCCTTCCCTGTTTGATGTTAAGATGCAACACTTGTTTCCAGTTTTTTATCTTCAAAGAACTAATCCAGAGGCAGATTTATTGCACTTTTTATTCTATCAGTGACAGAGTACACATGTACCTGGCATCGTTCCAGTATGATTGTGCATTCACCCTTTGTACCTTGAAAGTTTTCAGTTTTCCCCACATCTCTGCTGTCACAAGCATGCTCTCTCTGTCACTGCGGCAGACACTAAGGGTAAGTACATTTGTCTAATAATTCATTGCACAAAGATGCAACTGTATATTGGTTCATTGTATTTTGTTAATCCTCTCTAATGGTCTGAGTGGTTGTTACTAAATAACTTAAAAACAGCAAACTAGGTCAGCATGTCACTCCAGTTCCTCTCAGCCCTAGAACTGCCTTCCAGGAACATGCATTGTTTCATTTCTAACATCAAATATGTGTGGAAACCAGTCAGGTGTTTTTTAAACATATGTTACTTGTTGAAGGGTTTGATCATGTAGCAAGATGTGCTATAAAGGGAATGACAAGGTTGAAGAAGCTTATTTTAGTGCATATTTCCACTTTTGCAGTGAACTGTCTGCAAGAGCAAAGTAGCCCCTGGTTACACATAATGCATACCTGCTTCTACAAACAAGACCCTGTTCAGCCTGCATAGACTTTACAAGTCCAAGGTTTTCCATAACTGCTCCGCTGAATGACATGTTTGTTTTTGCCCTGCCTTTCACCTAATGGTTCGCTCAGAACATCAAAAGACACATTATTCGAACACATTCATTCAAAACCTGACTGAAGACTATAATCATTTCAAATGATGAAAGCATTTTTTTTCACCAACACTAACCTTTTTGAGCATTTTAAAAGAAACCAAAAGACCTTTCTCGTTGCTTTTTTTTTTTTTTTTTTTTTTTAAACTCTGTCTGGACAATATAAAACACAATAGGATTTTTTTTACTAGGATTTAGCATTCATTCTTTAAAAGGAACATGTTTACTTAGGAAATGAAATACTGATTTGTTTGTCTTCCTCCGTCCTGTGTTGAAGCCCCTCTTCCCCAGATTCTCAAGGTGTTTGGGTAGAGAGGGGCAGCTTGCTTCAGAATCATGCAGGCTAAAGCACAGCAGTGGCAGGTGGACAGGACAGGAGAGTCTGGCCCAGGATGACCCAGAGATGTGGAGTCTCCTGCAGCAAGAGAAGGACAGGCAGTGTCGGGGACTGGAGCTCATTGCATCTGAGGTGAGAATGCAGACTGTGAGCTGCAGGAAAAAGTGTTAAGCTGCAAAGGAGGATCAAAATTTAAAAGGGGGGGGAGGGCAAAATTCAGACAAACTTAGATGGATCCTTATATTTCATGAATCCAGAAAGCACTACAATAAACACGAATAAAATGAATAAACTTGACCAGAATGTGTTCTGCAACTGGGATGGACACTGGTCTGCTGCAGACCCTCAGATGTAACTGTTTAAATATTTGCTCTTTGCTTGGACTCATGCACAGTCCATGTGTGAAAATGGTGCTGCTAAAACAACTGGTTTGGACAGGTGAACTCCACTCAGAACAGCATTTAGAGAATAAGTGTTCAGTTTTTCCTCTTATCAGTTCCACAATGGAAAAGCAATCTAGAAAATAAGTAAAAATTGTATTGTGTATTTACCCTTAATTAAGGTAGGTAAATGACATAGTTTGCCAATGGAATGATTATTTTTACCCTTAAAATAAGATCATTAGAAAATATGCACTTGAAATAAGACATTGCAATTGCGTTTTCTTATTTTAAGTGTAAATTGTCTTGTTCCATTGGCAAAGTGTCTCACTTACCTCCTCAATCCAAGAACACATGCACTTATTTTAAGGAACAATTACTTATCTAGCTTTTGATTCTTTCCAGTGCATTGATGGAGCTTTTCCTCACCTCAGTTTGCACCGGTTGAACATAGCAAAGCAGACCCATCAATCCATAAACATTCTGTGCAGCAGACATTTATACACAACAGTGCAGCCATGTTAATACATAAACTGGGTTTAAAATAATTTTTTTTTTTTTTTTTTTTAACACAGTTGGACTTAAGGGTGTTTAACTTTAGTTTTAACAATACTGAAAAATATCTAGCAATAAAGACAATGAAATAGAAGAAATCACTTTATTATTTTAATCTTAAATAATAATTTTTTCCTGAGAAGAATTTGTTTATCTTTATTGTAACTAAAAAGGTTTCAGCTTGTACAAAGCAGTATCATATCAGGAGCTCATGATTAGTAAAGTGTTACTCAGCATTTTAAAGAAGGTGTGCCATGACTATACCTCAGTCATTCATTTCAGTTCATATAAGGTGATACGGAGGAAGGCTAGAGAAAGACTAGAACTTCTCTGGACAGATGGAGCTAAAAGTACAGATATAGTTGGCATAGAACAAATAGAGTATTCAGGAATAAAACCCTATGGTAACTGTGAAGCAGGGAGGTGCTAGAGTTATGGTTTGCAGGAATGGACAATGAATTCTGTGTGAATCAGAAGAAAGATTATTGAGAGACAATTATTTAAAGAATAAACTCAGAGCTGCTCAGTGGTGCAGTGGTTAGCATAGCTGCCTTGCTGCACAAAGGTTCTGGGTTTGATTCCCAGCCCAGGGTCTTTCTGCATGGGGTTTGCATGTTCTCCCTGAGCATGCACGGGTTCTCTCTGGGTACTCTGGCTTCCTCCCACAGTCCAAAAAAATGACTGTTAGGTTAATTGGCTTCTCTAAATTCTCCTTAGGTGTGAATTTGAATGGTTGAATGGTTGTTTATCCTGTTTGTCTCTGTGTTGCCCTGTGATAGACTGGCAACCTGTCCAGGATGTACTTCGCCTTGGGATAAGCGTGACAGAAAACAGATGGATAAACGGATGGATAAACTCAAAGCAGATCTTGACCCTGAAAGATGACAGTGACTGAAAGCATGTGGTTCACTATGCTGTTTAAGAATCAAAGAAAAGTCCTGAGTGAATTAAAGCCTAGCTATTGATCTCAGTGAGATGCTGTGGGGTGACTTGAAACAAGCTATAGATGCAAATAAGCTGCAGGGGAGGGGCTGATGTCAGAAACTGGTTGATAGCTATGATAATATTCTCATTGGTGTTTTCTCAACTAAAGGGGTGAAACTAGGTATTTTGCTTGATTATTAAAACAAGGCCAATCTTGGAGCTTAAGTACTGTAACAACCAGCACATTCTCAACTGAAAGAAATCTGCTAAAGATCTAAATATTTCACCGGGTGTCGAAATGCTTTGATATGATCCTTTAACTCAATTCATTTTAATTTCTCATTAAACTTAATTCAGCTCAGGACACGGCTTTTCTGTTCAAATAAAAGGCTTTTGTCTGGAAAACTAGAGTTTAAACAGAGTCCATGAATCAAAAAGCAAGAAAAGCAAAACGAGTTGCATAAAATTCCCCCTCAGCTCTAAAATCACCTGTCAACAAACTTTAGATATTTACGACTCAAAGTATTTTCGATATGCTGTTGATGTTTTCACTTCAACTGTCATCCCTTCGAAACAATCCAGGCTAACTAGAAGATAAAAAATGTTAACTGAATTGCATCTCTTCTATTAAGCAGCAATTATGAACCCAAAACTCTATCATCCATAAAGACAAAGAAAAAAGTTTTTCATGTGCGATTGATGACAGTCATTCACTACCGCAGGCTGACTCCCAGAGGAGAGCTTCCTGCTTTTTTAGAACAGTGTCATATTATCCTATTAACTTCCTCACCTATATTCTTTATTGATCCCCTCTCCTATTCTGAGAGGAGGAGGGGCAGTTCAGTTGGAGTGTGTATTTTTGTGTCAAGATAGTTTTTCAGAAATGTCACAGAGAGAATTTTAGTTTAAGACAGCTTGTTTTAAACCTCACTAGGATGATTGAAGGATCCCTGAACAGTGACAGGTTTAGTATAATAAGACTTCTGGGGGGTTGGGTGGCTGAGGGAAAGAAAGAGAATAGAGGGGAACACAAAAAAAAAAGAAAGCTGAAGTGAGAGTGGGAGAAGAGAAAAGACTGTCAGAAGGAGGAAAATTCATTTGCATTCAGCTTTGCAGCTTCCTCCCCTCTTAGATAAAAAGCCTTAGAAAACCACTTATGAGACGCAAACAAAATACATAACTATTTAGAGTAATTTTTGTTATCTTTACCACAACATAGAAAACAATTGTTTTTTTTGTTGATTATTTTAGCGGAATGTGAAAGTTAATTCGACCTAAAAGCATGAAGGAAGCTAAATTTATATTGTGGATACAGTCTAAGGCAGCAAAGCCTTCTCTGGGTAAATAAAGCTATATTTGGGTTGTCTGTTCTGATTTTTTTAAGGCATATGTGCAGAGGCTGACACTGTGCTTGTTTGTCCTGTCAGAATTTTTGCAGCCGTGCAGCCCTGGAGGCACAGGGTTCCTGTCTGAACAATAAATACTCTGAGGGATACCCTGGGCAAAGGTAACAACAAAAACAGAGCTCAGTCAGTAGATGTTATCATCATCTAAAACACATCCATACAGGTAATTGTGTCAGGTTGAACTATTTAAAAATTAAGCTTGAAAGTGAGTTTTCAAAGATGTCATTACGGCAAAGACTCATTCCTAGAAAATTATTAGATAATTAAAAAGAAAACAGTCATACCGTCATTTGTGGGGAATGCAGCAGTTTTTGACATAAAATTATTTGATTTCCTTTTTTTTCTGTTAGGTATGTCCATATGCCTTCCAAGCTGGCCCAATTAAAATAGAAAACACCTCTCTAAATGTTAAAGGACTGTCATTCCTAAATCCTTCAGTCAAAACGCAAATTCAAAATACAATTTGACAAATGTATGATTAATTCAGAAAGAAAAAAAACAGCAACAAACTACATTTTAAAAATTCTCTGAAAAACCAGATTCATGTTTCTGCGCCATGAACCTCCAAGTCCCTGATGTCAGAGGAGTATGAAGGTTTAACAGTAGACAGAGTTATAGTAAACGTGCATGTCTTACATAAAAGGCTAATATAAGTCGATTTGTTGACTTGATTGAATGCTGTGCTGGATAGGGGATGGTGCCCAGACTCTTATGTGGATCCTGAACCATTTTCTTTCTGTAGTGAATTTTCTCCCAGAAGACAGGAGCTCCAGGTCCCTACAGAGGCCATGGTTCTCCACCGAGGAAAGGTGGACTCCCCTCTTTAGGTCCATGGAGAGTCCTTGTCTCAAGTGGAGGAGTTCAAGTATCTTGGTGTCTTGTTCACGAGTGAGGGACGAATGGAACGTGAGATCGATACACGGATCAGTGCAGCTTCGCCAGTGATGCGGTTGCTGTATAGGACTGTCGTAATGAAGAGAGAGCTGAGTCTGGGGGCGAAGCTCTTGATTTTCCGATCGATCAATGATCACCCTCACCTATGATCATGAGATCTGGGTAATGACCAAAAGGACAAGATCGTGAATACAAGCGGCCAAAATGAGTTTACTTTGCTGAGTGGCTGGGCACACCCTTCGAGATCAGGTGAGGAGCTCAGTTACCCAGGAGGAGCTTGGAGTAGAGACATTGCTCCTCCATGTCGAAAGGAGCCAGCTGAGAATGCTCAGGCATCTGTTCCGGATGCCTCCTGGTCGCCTCCCTCGGGAAGTGTTCTAGGTATGTCCTATTGGGAGGAGGCCTCGTGGAAGGCCCAGGACACGCTGGAGGGATTATGTCTCTGAGCTGGCCTGGTGTTGCCTCGGGGTCCCCCCCAGAGCTGGAGGAGGTGTGTGTGGATTGGGAAGTTTGGGCATCTCTGCTTAGACTGCTGCCTCCGCAACCCGGCCCTGACGTGGAAGAAATGGATGGACTGAAGGAGATTAAACAGAAAGATTGTTCTGTTGAAAGCAGTACAGTTTTTTATGCCTTTAACAGAATGTGGTTCTAACTTTGCATGATGGATGGATGCAGAAGCTGAAACAAGCCGTGATGGGAAATAATCAGCCTCAGAACTAAAACCATTAATTTATTTGAATTCCAGTTTTTAATACAAATTTCCTTCATCATGAACCTCAAAATAACACCAAAACCTTGCAGGATTCTACCTATAGGGCCTCAAAATTTGGCTGCAGCAGCAAAGAATGCGGGTTAACCTTTCAGATGAACAAATATGAGGATCCAAATTCAGAGACAGAAAGCAGATATGGTTTCCTGTAGATTTACTGATAAAAAAGACAGTAACAGAAGCATAAATCCAGAAAATACATGCAAATAACTCAAGAACCATCACTAGGAGACACTAAAGGAGAAAATAAAGAGAATCCAAGAAATGATTAACTTCAGAGGAAGAGTGTATATGGGAGACAGAACAATGACTCGTGTAATCAGCTAATTGGGGGCAGGTATAGATAAAAGCAGCTAGAAGAGAGCTGAACTGAAAGGAGAGTAGCAGTAGAGTGCAAAAACGAGTAAGCAGGAAAATACAACAGGGCTGGGAACAACTAATATGACAAAAGCGAAGGGAAACCAATAACCAAGTGACAACTATGGGAAATAGTTTAATTTTAAGTGGTTACATCCCAATTAACAAACAAAATAGCATGCAAATTAGAAAAAGAGACAATGGAAACAGGTTATGGATTACCATCTACATTACAGAGTATGACATATATATTTGTTTGATCTCTATTGTGCTATGAATACAGCAACAATTCAAGATTTAAGGATAAACCTTGAGGATAGAAAGGTTAAACCTCTGTGTGGTTTAAAAAAAAACAAAAAAAACTTCTGTACCTTTTATGAATCCTTTCACACTAAAAACACTCCCCTTAGCATTCTTAATAAAACAAATTGGCATCATATAAAAAAATACCTGTGTGATACAGGATGATTAAGGCTAAACTGTTCCTGTTTAGATTGTGTCAAATGATGCGATTTTGTACAACCGGATGTTATATAAGATACAGCCAAGTAACAAGGATAGTATAAACATTACAGTATAATCATTTTAATGCAAAAATACAAAAGCTGGAAAAATTAATTCCACAAACAATCAATTTAATAAGATACCATGTATTTTAGATTTAAAAAAAAGTTGAATTATTGATGATGCATGTTAATAGAATACAAAGAACGGTTGTAAATAAAACGAAGCTTCTGAGACACGTTTTCTTTTTGTTTTTTTCTATGATTCTTTTTTTCAGGTACTACGGTGGAGCGGAGATTGTTGACCAGATTGAGCTGCTGTGTCAGAGACGAGCGCTCACCGTCTTCGGCCTGGATCCCAATCTGTGGGGTGTAAACGTCCAGCCATACTCAGGCTCTCCAGCCAACTTTGCAGCCTACACCTCTGTGCTGAAGCCTCATGACCGAATCATGGGCCTGGATCTGCCTGATGGAGGACAGTCAGTTAAAGTTTTATCATTATATCCTGATAAATGTTTATTTATTTATCTACTCTGAGCAATAACAGCTGCTTGTGAAAAAATAACATTGAATGTAATCTGTCTTCTCATTCAGTACTAAAAAATAAAACACATCGAAATCCTGTTGAGGAAAAAAACATATTTTACACAAATAATTGAACAAAAACGAAATTGTGACATGATTACTTTGTTAACATGATCAATTCCTATCTTGATATTATATAAACGTTTTACAGTTTTTATTCTAATAGCTCAGTTTTTCATTTCACGCTTCATATATTCTCACCGGTTTGACAGATTCTGTATTATTAGTCGACACAGTTTAGCTATTTGTATCACAAGCCAACGTCAGTTTTTCTCTGCTAAGGCTCTTTATGGACTTAACAACAAGAAATGGTGAGAGTGATAAAGTTTGGTTTCATAGACTGGAGCTGTCATGCGATGACAGCAGCTTTGAAATGAGCTCATTTTAATTTCACAGACAGTCACAGGACAGAAGGAAATGAAGTTAACATGACGGCGGGTTAGCTGCTGAGGAACCAAAAAGACAGAATAGATAGATTTGTGTTAAGGTTTTGTTTCATATGTGTGCCGCTAATGCATTTACATCTGTCTGATTCCAGTCCACAAACCTTTTTTTTCTGCCTTATCATAAAGAAAACATTAAGTTGCTGTTGGATTTAAGCAGTTATAGCAAATATGATTATATATAATTTCATTTTCCGTTTTTCTTTTTACTAATATAGCTCAGTATAGAGTAATCTAAAATGCCTCTTATTGCTTTTTTCCTGAAGGTTTTCAGTTTGGTTTCTGTGTGGCTTTGCCTGGGCCCTTTTAACTCATTCATATACTTTAGTGTAAGCCATCTTGTTTGAAAACTGACGGCGTGTTGAGGGTTTTTGTCCTGCCATCAACTCTGACCAGCATTTATACCCCTGCTTATGAACGCATCCCTGCAGCATGATCTTGCGACCACTGTGTTTAAATGTGGGGATAGCTGCATATCTGCAGCTCCTCCAGATCTCTTATTCGTGATTTTTTTGGGGGGGTTGCAGTTGTATGATGATTTTATGAGAATTAATTGGAGTCCTCTGAAATGTTTCAAAGCTTAGAATATTGTTTAATAAACAATCCTGCTTTAAGCTTCTATGAAACTTAAAACATATTTATTCAGATTCAGACTGGTTGGAAAATGTTAGCAGAGGAACTCAGCTCAGCTTACATTAGCCTGATTTGTACATTACTTCTTACTTCTTTGTTCCAGCTTGACCCATGGCTACATGACGGACAACAAGAGAATCTCAGCCACCTCCATCTACTTTGAATCCATGCCATACAAGCTGAATGTGAGTAGTTGGTGAACTTCAGAAAGTGATCCTGAAAAGGACTGCTGGTAACGGATTGGTTTGGTTTTTTTCTGGCCAAATTAGCCTCAAACAGGTCTGATTGATTATGACCAGCTGGAGAAGACGGCCCGCCTCTTCAGACCCAAACTCATCATTGCAGGAACCAGCGCCTATGCTCGGCTCATCGACTACGCTCGCATGAAACAGGTCCTCTCACAATGCATACTTGTTTCTGTGAATCTGTTTAGTAACCCAAATGGTGGATGAAGAGTTACGGTTATCCACTTCCTCTGGAACATTTCTGTCTGTGTGTGTTTCAGCTGTGTGAGGAGCTGAACGCCTACCTGCTGGCTGACATGGCTCATATCAGCGGCCTTGTGGCTGCTGGAGCTGTTCCTTCTCCTTTTAAATATGCAGACCTGGTCACATCCACTACCCATAAGTCCCTGAGAGGAGCGAGGTGGGTTATTTCAGATTTTCATTTAATCCAGCGTTAATTTTTTTGGGACAAATCAATAGAGGAAGGGATCTGTTTTATTCTTTCCACTCTCCAGGGCTGGTCTGATCTTCTTCCGGAAAGGTGTACGGTCCGTGGATGCCAAAGGTCGAGAGGTGCTCTATGACCTCCAGGACAGGGTGAACTTTGCTGTGTTCCCGTCACTGCAAGGAGGACCGCACAATCACGCTATAGCTGGGGTGGCTGTGGCGCTCAGACAGGTCCAGATGAATGTTTCATTCAGATATTCAGTCATATCTGGTAATAAATGTAATAAGAGAGAAAATCCTCAGGGACTATAATAAAAAACAACTTAAATTAAGCAGCTCATGCATAAAACATTCAAGTCCTGCCATGGAGTTCCTCTTTGACGCAGCATAATATCATGTCTCTGCAGGCTTCCACTCCCATGTTCAAAGAGTACATCGCTCAGGTTCTTCTAAACGCCAAAGCCATGGCCGGCGCTCTGCTGAAGAAAGGCTACACGCTGGTCTCAGGTGATTATTTCATATACATTAACAGACAGATAAAAGATCTCATGAAATGACTTCTTCACCTCTATCATTATGCCAAAAGCACTTCTCAGGTACATGATGCAGTTGTCTATTTTTTATTCACTGCAAACTAATTTGCTTTCTGCTTTTCACATTTTTAAAAGTAAGGTTTGAGTTTAGTTTTGAATGGAAAAGAAACAAGACTGGAAAGAATTTCAAAAAGGTAGAGTTAGCTTTTTCCAGTGTCAGCAAACAAGTTAGAACGGAGGAAGAAGAAACTACTGATTTTATTCAGTGAGATGTTCCCAAAGTAAATTTGATGACGCTTTCTACCATTCCCTCTCCTCCACCTCCTCCTCACAGGTGGAACAGACAACCACCTTGTCTTAGTTGACCTTCGACCTCGGGGGATAGATGGAGCTCGAGCAGAAAGGGTCCTAGAGCTGGTGTCCATCACAGCAAACAAGAACACCTGTCCAGGAGACAAAAGCGCCCTCACACCAGGCGGACTCAGGCTCGGTAAAACTAATTTCTTATATTAGATATTGTTAGATAAAAACTTCCTGTATAAGTCCTATTTTAAACCTCAGATTTCCTAATCTTTAAGAAATGTTTAATATAAAAGTAATGAAATAAAAGACTGCGTACATTTTTTTCTATCGTTGTTTGCTTGTCTCGTTTCCTCACTCCTTTTTTATTTGCTAAAGGAGCTCCAGCTCTGACCTCTCGACAGTTTAAGGAGGCAGACTTTGAAAAGGTTGTGGACTTCATTGATGAAGGGATACAGATCGCTTTAAGTGCAAAGAAGAAAACTGGTGAGACAGTTTTACTGTTTTGCTGCATAACTAAACCCAACATGGGATTTTATTTAACACTTCTAATTGAATTTGAGTCAAAAAGTAAATTTATATATTATATAGTTTCATCACACACACAAAATGAAACTTTAAGATTAAGTCTTAAAACTGATGAAATAAAAATTTATGTTTTTCAGAAAATTTGAAAGTTATAGGAGCGACAAAGCTGTGATCACCTCTGATTGCTGAAATTTCAGCATTCAGATTTCTGTATATCTTTAGACTTCCTCATAATCTAGCAGCTGAGCAAGTCAGTTTTTTTCCTTCCAAGCCCAGATTGTATTTGATGTTTAGGGTTCAGGTTTAACCCAGGAAATGAAGCAGTAGAAGACTATTTCTGTGTGTGGTGCATCTTGAAGCTCTGACTCAAACGTTTATCCACGTCTTCTGAATCACCTCAAGACTCTCATTTTTACTTTTTTTCTTTTAACCTCTCAATCCTTTTAAAGCTGTACGTTTTCCTTGTTCCTTGTGCACTTTTACAGCCTGTGATACATTGTACAACGTTTGCAGCTTTTTTCGCTATCAAACATACAAACCTTTATTTTTTTCATTTTATTTTCCCCAACAGGAAACTTAGCCAGCTTCAAGACTTTCCTGCTTAAGGACCCAGATACAGTGAAGCTCATTGCAGAGCTCCGCCATCGGGTGGAGCTATTTGCCAGACCCTTTCCCATGCCAGGATTCACAGACCATTAGAAATGACACGCATATTGGCACCCTGACAAACTGTTATATAGCAATATCACTTTTCTTTTCTATCACGCTGCATCATTGTTCACATTTCTGCTTATGATGATATAATCAATAAAGTAAACAAATGTCACAATCATTTCTGTAAAAGAGTTTCATCTGATGCCTTCATTGATCATGGCTGCTGTGTAAGATAATAAGCTAATTGTTGATGTAAACCTGTGAAAAAACAGCATCTCAGTATAATTGTTGATGAAAGTCACACATGGATAAACCATGAACACGTGTTTGCAGGACGATGACTTGTTTTGAAATGTTTTATTACCTGTTAAGATACCAATGCAGACCTAAAATAAATGAGAAAGTGATATTTTCAAGATGAGTTACAAATATTAACAAGACAAACTGTTGGGTGAAAGATTTTATTAAACACAAGTGAAAGGATGCACCTTCTGTACTATCTTTGCACCATTCTACCCAGCAGATCCTTTTAGTGAGAGGCTGTGTAATAAAAGTTTTTAAAGTGTTATTTGTTGTCCATAGTAAAGAATGACTTTTATTGTTTCAAAACTGGCTGAATTTTGTTAGTAATATCTTAACTTCAGTCTTAATTACTACAGTAAGAGAGTTCTGAAGTAAATGATGTGTAATTACAGTAAAGAGCTAAACAAGCGTAAATGTGGATTTCTAGGTCAGATATGAGGATAATTGTTTTGTTTTGGACATTTAAGAAGGGAAAAGCTTCTGTGGCTTATAAACACTAAGCTGTATGAAGTAGCTGGTATTTCCTGCTGTCATTTCCTCTTGTTGTTCATAGAATATAGTAAAGTAAAATGGCAATAGACAACAGGGAGAAAAAGTAGGTCAGGAAGGCTAGAGTCTG
Organism: Cyprinodon variegatus; assembly: GCF_000732505.1. NCBI lineage: Eukaryota > Metazoa > Chordata > Actinopteri > Cyprinodontiformes > Cyprinodontidae > Cyprinodon > Cyprinodon variegatus. The sequence continues at coordinate 905,171 of NW_015150611.1, forward strand.
GGATAAATGTTTTAAAGTCTTAAACTCTCGCTACAGATCATATTCAGAAATAAAAATGAATGAATACTTTTTTGTAGGGGGGGGGATAAAAAATATTTCCACCACAAAAAAGTTAAGCTAAAAAAAAAAAAATGTTATTTGGATGACCTTTTTACAAGTATGAACTTTGAGTAATAAAAATATAAAAACATTCAAAATTTAGAATTTAAAAGGTAAATTCTGCAATTCAAAAAATGTATTTTTCATAACAATACAAGAAAAAAAAACTGTTTTGAAACAAGCTACTGCTGGCTCTTAAAGTTTCTACTCATACTAGAAAAATTGTGGAAGTTGTATCATGATGTGGGATGTCTTTGCTGCATATTGCACTGAGAACAGTATAATTTAAAAGCTTTTTACTTTTTACTACAAACTATTTTACTTTATTTAACATATCTAAGTCTTTGGAGTACATAGACCTAAGCAAACATAAAATAGAATAGAAACAAGCTTTGTTAAAACGAGACTGGGCCTAAATCCCCTCAGAGCCACACAGAAAGCTAAAACCTGGTATTTGGTCAAACACTTGCAAACTGGGTGAAGGAATGATAGGGGTACAGAGCTGTCATAAAAAAAAAAATTATGAACACCTCATTTCAAAATAATTAGCATGGGAAATATATATAAACTCCAATGATTTATTCCTACAGAGAGGATACAAAGATGTATGCAATGAAGACCATTTATGCTTATTTGATGTTACTGTCAGCCAGTCGTAGAACAGACTGTCTTGAGTGCAGAAGGATGAGAGTCCTCTGCTTCATCAGCACCCTTGCCAATAAGCCTTCAGTAAATGCATTAGTTATTATTTAAGCCTTTTGTCACAGCTATCAGAGGATATCTGTCTGTGAAAAATGAAAAGATGTTCTAACTTTAATCCCTTTTTAAAGAAAGTGGAAGGACTCAAAGAAATTTAACTTTTATGCACAAAGAGCTTAACAAAGAGACGCAAAGTTGGCATTGAACACTGACTTGTGATGCTGAATATGCAAGCACTAAATAATCATATAACAAACTGATTGTATTTGCTGTGGATCATCTGCCTGCAACTTGCTTTTTTGTGAACAGAAGCCTGTTGCCTCTGTTACTGCCAGAGGAATGTGTTTCCTCTATGGAGAAAAAATAAACAACAGAAGTGAAGGTCAGAGAGGTCGGGCTGAGTTCTCAGCTGTGTCGTCAGAAAACCCCCAAACCTCTCTGACAGTCACACAAGCAGCATCACAGCACAATGACCTGATGACCTGCCTCGCCTCGCTGAATTTTTCTCATGACCTGACAACTAGAGAGATTTCAATGCTCTTAAAATTCCTCAATAGCCCACTTGAGCCTCCGTTCCCTCACTTCATCACATTAGATCTCTAATTAAAACAGTATTTCCTGCGACGTAAGAAATGATGATATTGTGTTTGTCTCTATTTTCTTACCTCTGTACAGTTCAAATCATCAGCTTTTATAAATAAAAAAGAACTACGGTATATATATATAAAAAAAACACGTTAAAACGTTTTTTTTTTCGCTCTCCTTATGCTGTGCTTGAAAAAGATTTATGTTTCTGCTTTTCGTTCAACTTAAATGTATAGTGGAGGATGTTCTTTTACCGGGTGGATCATCAAAATAAGTGGTCCTTGTAGTTGTCAATCTAGAAAAAACCTGCAATTCTTATTTTGGAAAGTAAGCTTGTATGAGGGATGCAAAAACTGAGAAACAGAGTTGTTCATGTGTATTTTTTTTTATTGGAGAGGACTGGTCTTTTAAAAAATTTGCAAAAATCATCCACTATACCTTAAAATGTTTTAGATCATCGGAATAATTACATTAAGAGATGAAGAGAAGATGAGCAAATAAAAAGAAAGCAGGACAACTGGACCCTAAATATAAATATAAAAGACCAACCAATCCCCCTATGAATAGTGTGTGTGTTCAGGTCATGTATATATGTTCAAATTAGTACTCACATAGGGTCAGACTGCTTACAATCCTGTCACTGTTGTTACAGATGGTGGGCTGCTGTCTCTCTCTCACACCAGCACATGCAGTGTAAATGTGGAACCACTTTCTAAGCATCATTCAGCCTGCTAAGTGACAGCCGTACTGCCAGCAGATGGCTCAGCTCCATCAGAGCTGCTGAGTTTGTGGAAAAAGATGCAGGTGCATAACAAAAATCACCTGCCCATTATCCGTAAGCCCCCTTGCAAAAAATGACACTTCTGCAGACAAAGATCAGTTTATTTATTGAAAGAATACACTGTAATTAATGCAGCTGTTGCTTTCATGACTGAGCCGATAACTGTTCAGTTCAGTGGCAGCTAAACGTACGGTCACGTCTCAGTTATGAAATACAAGCAGCAGCGCACAATGATTGGACCTTTGATGTCAGGTTGCACTGCAGCTGTTCTATAAGAGGCTGGAAAAATAAAAGCTGCTGTAGGAAACACATGGAAAAACATCAAAGGTGTAAGATGAACATCTAATGTTTCATGTTCAGAAAACATCAATATTTTTTTTAAACCAAGGCTGCTTGTCTAGTTTTGGTGCTTTTGCTCCTTAACATATTTTACATGCTATTTACATTTATGATGAAAAGAGCTATGTGAGTGATTTTTAAAAATGTTTTTATGTATTTTTTTTATATGTTTTGTGGTGAAAATTGTTGTGGAAAAAAATGTCTAAAACAAGGCCATGTTCTTAAACTAAGACTTCTTGAAAAATAACCCAGTTTTTTGCATGGAAAATACATAAGCATAAGAAGTGCATGAATGTGGCATCCTCTGTGCTTTTTGGAATATCTTTCAATAAGCATATGTAAATATTTCCTGTTGGGTTTACCAAGCAGTCAGCTGCTTTTTCAAACCACACATCTATACATTTTGATTTTGTGCTCGGTTCACCAAAACCTGCAGTGTTGATGTCAGAAAATATAGAGAGGAAAGCAGATATTGGAATCCAGGATTTTCATTTTTTCCCTCTGCTTGACTCTGCTGTGTGGTTCAAAAGTCTGGACCTTCCTTCTTCAGGTTCTTATAGTCGGTAGTAATAGCAACAAACTGCGAAAGAAGTAGAACAACAATAAATATCATAGAAGATTGGTGTTTAAAAGTAGTAATTACTGCAGGGCTTGTGTAGCTTGCTTGCGAGCCTTTTTGTGAGTGATTTGGATTACCTTGTACTGGTATGTGGGGTCCAGATTATTCCATGGTTCAGGATTATCAGTCTTGTTCCAGCTAAATCCATCAAAACAAAAAAGTTGCATGTGTTAGGCTCTTTCATATCTTATATTTCTATGTAAAATATTGCTTGCATTACAGTTTTAAAGAAAACTAAAAAAAAAAAACTGCTTTCACCCTGTGCTGCATTGACAGGCCAAGAGCAAATGTTAGAAAACTAAATGCTTAATAAAAGCTTGAAGCTGCATTTACAATCCTAGAGGTTCGTAGCTGCTGAACAGTTTGGATAAAATAAATTTCAGTTGGAAAAAAGAAAATTAAGAAAATTAACTATTCTACATGTTAAAAATATCTGTTTTTGGATTCATGAGATCAATTAACACCAGGACATGTGTTTTAGATGTAGGCTCGATGGTTTAAGATATTCACTAACAAATATCTGAAAAAGAGTCTCCAGCCTTTTTAACTGATTCCCACTAATAAAATCCAAAAACAGCTGATTTTCAATAGAAGTCCCTCAAAATTAATACTAAGGAGTGTATATATTTACACAAAGTTAATCGTTTGAATAGGGTTACCTTCATTTATTTATTATATCTTCAGATTATATGCTTTAAAACCTTTTTAAACCATCTAATCCTCTACTTCACAGTTTTTTATTGGTATTTTGGTGGTATAAATACTTTTATAAAGCACTATAAAAAGAACAGATGAAGATTCTTTATGATTTCACCATTTTTCCTCCAACAACAGTGAAAATGTTTTAGGGTCTTACGTGACATGTGGTCCTCTGGCCAGCCGGATTAGGTACAGGGAGGCTCCACCCATTCCAAGGCAGATAAAGAAGAACTGGGGGATCAGCTGAGGAAGATAAAACAAAAATATGTAATTTCCTTTTTTTTTCTTTTACATGTGGAGACCTGAATATGGCTGCATTTAGGTTTACAGCAAGGCAGTGCAACCTACTGGCTCTGCACACAGCAGAGAAAGGAAACATATTTTAAGGCTCTTTGTGTGAGCTGAAATTGAGATGGTAATGTTTAGATTTTTATGGCTTTTAGCCAAGCTGCAGCATCTTACTGCCTTACTACCATGTGTATGTTTCTATGTTTTTTTTTATAATAAACTTGTGACTAATATATCTAGCGCTGTTACTAAACAGTTGGACTTTTCATTAAGTTATTACAGATAAATCTGAGGCTTTTAGCTTTTATAGTTCTCTCAAGTCTTATTCAAATGAATACATTAACAGAAAATAATAATAATTCTGCTGAGGTAAATTGTATATATAGATATTGTTCTGACATGATGATCTAATGTTTCTTTTTACTACCTTCTTCACTGTGGAGGAAGTATTTTTGATATTGGCAATAATGCAAAACAAAGTAAGAAGAGAGATGTACAACAGGAAGGTATGAGTTGTGTTTCCATTTAACCATGTCATTGTTTTCCCCACTTACTTATTCTATGTTATTAGAAGAACTCTGTTCATTTCTTCCCTTCCTCCTTTTCTCAGCCAGAGCAATCAGTTAATTAGTAGGTTCCCTCTATATTTGTCTTCTTATGTTGCCTATTGCTTGCACCTGTTTTCTTCTTTATTTAAGCCCTCAATTGGTTCTTGTTTGTTCCAGGATCTTTCCTCTCATCTCCATCTCCATTTGGGCTTCATATCTATTTTAACTAATTATTATTTTTTTTATTATGTTATTTTTTTTTTCTGTTTAAAACCCTTCAGCATTAAAAAGGTAATCTCAAATAGCTAAGATGTATGAACCAAGCAGTCTTTTAAATTGTTCTAGTCATCTATCATGACTATGAGCTTTTTTTTTTTTTTTACACTTTTCTGTTTAATGCTCAAAAGACTTTGCAAAATAGTTTGAAATACAATCAAATTTGGTCTTACAGGGCATTGTAGGAGTATTCATATCAATTAATTTGTTTGCATGGTTTTATATACCACAGCAAACTTCAAAGTTAATTTATTTAGATGTGACATCATCATGGTCGAGGGGTGTCATCCAAACTTCTGTGAACAGCTTCATATTATTCATGTGCAGTTTGCCCAGTCTTTTATTTTTTATTCCTGTGCAGTTCTAATCCTGAGACAGCTATTGGCTGGGATTTTATAGCAACTAGCTACATGTTTTTATCTTCTTGACCCGAAAATTAGCTTAGAGTTAATCCGTTTAACTATGTTTCTTGTCTAGACAGAAATAACTAATCAAAACTAATCATCCATTATTAGCTATTCATTTTTTGTGTGTTTATGTGATCTTTTTTGTGTATGCCTGGTTCTGCTGGAGCTTTCATTCTGTTGGGGGTTCTTTCTCTCCACTGTCACTACATGCATGCACAGAATTAAACATTTCTGTAAAATTAACGACACAGTGCTAGCAACTTTCCACTGTCACCACATGCTGATCCCAGATGAGAGAATCTGCAAGGCCATGTATACACAGAGTGTTTAGAGAATGAAATTTCAATGCATACAGCTTTTCAACAATTTTCTGGCTTCCTTCAACTTCTACCATCTAATTGAATTGACTTGAGATGACATGTTTTGTGAAATGGAGCTTTATGAATAAAAAATCACTTTAGCAACTCCAGTCCTTACGGTTATGTGTCCTGCAACCTTCAGCTTTGTTCCTGCTAAAAAAAAACAACAAAAACTCTTGAATCCATTGGCTTGCACAGAGTTTTTTAAGGATGGGGTGGGGAAAAAAAGGGCACATATGGCGTGTCCTCATCACTGGTGAGTAAACTTTAGAATGCGAAATGATTACAAAACTGATTACAAAATGATTTCATGTTACAGATTTAAAGGAGTAAAAATGAAAAATGAAAAAACTGGGGCTGGTCCCATCATTTTCAATGTTACAACCTCAGAGGCAGGAAGTACTCCAAAGTCGCATGTGCAGCTGAGCCCTTATCTGCTCTTTGACCAAGTGCACACTTCAAAGCAGGGAGTAGGATGTAGACACGGCCTTAGATAAGCAGGACTCTGGAGAATATGACAGCATTCTGAAGAAGTAATCCAGCTATTTGATTTATGTGTTGGAGCAGGAGCGCACCGGCCCTGAAGGACTGGAGCTGCCAATCCCTGTCCTAGACCAACAAAGTTGTGCATATTGAAAAGTGAAAAGAAGAATATACCTTCATCTATTTTCTATACCCACCTCCACTGTCATCAGGCCATCACAGAGCAAAAGAGAGACGAGCAGGACAGGCAATCTCACACATTTTTAATGTTTAGAGACATTAGAGATTTAAGTTTCAGTCCACCTCCAGATTTATCGGAAAACTCCTTGGTCTCTTCCAGGTAGGTTTAAAAGCTACTGTCAGGCAGGTGATCTGGACAACCGACCAATTACAGCTCTGTTGATTAATGAATGACCTGCTTCAGCTCCATCGCCTCCTGTCACCCCAGTGAGCCAGCTGACAGTGTTGTGAGGTTATATAAGACTGGAAATGACAGTTTGTGAACAACAACAATGTCAGGGAACAAATACTTCTTTGTCATTCAATGTTCTGCTCCAACTGTGCTGTATTTTAATAAGAAAATCCTGTCATATTACTTTTTGCAGTTTAATTTAAAAAGAAAAAAAAAACACTTCCCTGAAATAATGTTGAGCAAAATCAAAAGAAGATAATTTGTTGTGGCAAATCTACTTCTGTTGACAAGCTTTTTGTTTGTTTGTTTTTTTACTATGTTTAAAATAAACAATTATAAAACTTTAGTGGGGTCTTCTGCCTCTGGCCAAACAGTCTTTGCAGGATCTATTGCTGAACTGTCCTCTAAAAGATATAAAAGGATTTTTGCTATGAGTTGCATCCAGGAAAGACTTGGAAAAGTTGTACAATCACACATGAACCCTTCCTGAGTGGGTATTTCAATTTCATATATAATTCAAAGCTGTAACTCACATTAAGTCAAGTGTTATGATATATTATAAAACATTAGAGAATTGTTTTATAATACATCTAGGCAGGTTTACAAGTCGATGTTAATCTGAATGATTACTGATTTTCTTAGAGCACAAACCAACAGTTTACTTTAAAGTATAAGTTGAACACATCAGTGATATTAGCTATGATTGTGATCAGCAGAGGGCAGCAAAGTGTTTTCAACAAAACCGCTAGAAATGCTAGAATATGCATCAACAGGCACATATACAACTTTGGCTCCATGATGGTTTACAGAGAGTTTGAGCATTGGTCAAGAAGATGTTAAGATAATGTTCGAATCCCTAAACGTTAGAGCTTTGATTTAGTTGTATACTGTGGATCACTGAGAAACTTTTTTAAAACACATTATATCAGGTGCTTAATGTGGGACCTGCAGAAACTATTTCTTATAATTAAATAAAGTCTAATAAAGTAATGTCAAGATTAAATTAAACCTTTTACAACATGTAAATACTCTGGTCTTCATAACGTAAAAAAAATTTTAATCCAACCTCAAAAGTACCATTATCTTAATTTAAACAAATATTAGGCTAAAAGGTTTTGAAGAACTAAATAATCCCACATATCTATATGTAAAGAACCTAAAATGCTTAATTTCAAAGGGGAGACTTTTATTTTGGATTAATTAATTTCCTAAGTAGGAATTTTTCTTAATTGAAAAGTTTGTTGTGTGTGCAAATCATCAGTGGATTTAGATTAACTTATAATTAAACATTTTTTTATCAGGAAGAATTAAATAGAAGGGGGGCCGATGAGAAAAGGGCAATTGACTGATTGGGTCAGCAAAGGATCTGAGATCTGATCAAAACAAATATCTTAGTGTTAAGAGAACTGTTAGAAAGACATGTTTTCTGAAGGTCATACAAGAATAGCAGAAGCTCTGAGGCCTTATCGAGATTAAATAACTAATAACACAAGATATCTATTTTTAAGTCATTTCTGTTATATTTTTAATAACTACATAATAATAATAATAATACTAACCCCTAGAACCCTACGGACCCACCGGTGGGTCCAGCTGCTACGTGACCTCGTAATTTTAACAAACCCCAGTATTGATGTAAAAAACACATTTGGCACAGTTTGGTGACATTTTTGGATAAATGTGCCAAAATGGCCTCTCCGCCTAAGAAATTTCTCACTAATACCATTCTAAAATAAATATGATTCATCTGATTGAGTCCAAATTTGGTAAATTTTTACATAACATTTAGATTTAAAAGTCTGTACTACTTTTTTGTGCTATAAATTATATTTTGGTAGTGTTTTGCAATGTTTATTTCAAAGAAAATTTTGGCGAGGTTCAAAAAATGCAAAATAAGTAGTATTTTGTCCATAATATTTCAGGCAGGGTCAAAGCTACAATGGTGCTGACACCAGAAAACCATTCTATGACATCTTACCTTTACAGAGGTACCAAACGTTTCTTCTTAAATCTAATAGCTGTGAGGCTATAAGTGATTTACTTTTGTGTGTTTTTGTCAGGCAGAAATTTATTTATACCCCCTTAGGGTGTAAGAGGCTAATAATAATTATAATACAAACATGTTTTTAGGAGATGTATTGATGTTTTTATACAAAATAGATTAGTTACAAATGACATTATTATATCATTACTAATGAAATACTCATAAGAAAACTCTATTTATGCCTTTATTGATCTAGTGAATGTAGTTCATGCCATGTTAGCTGGTTGGGTCCACAAGGAATCTGATCAATTTGGCATCAACAGTCCTGATTTAAGATGAAATACAAACTCATGCTTCAGCCTTTGGGTTACAGAACAAGAAAGAAATGTCCACAAATTAAATGCAGACCCCCCCAGCCCCCCAAAATAAGTCTAAACACAAGTTAAAGCTTTACGTCAATGGCACATGATCCCAAGTTGAGCCAAAGCAGGTAGGATTAGAGCAGCTAATGGCCCTACAGGATGCCCTCACCAGCAGTCCTATAGAGGTGAAAAGTAGTTACCTTCACTAACCTTTAGAAAAAATCAAATTTTAGGACTAGTTTACATTTTACTTTTTTGCTTCTACTTAAAAAAAAACATAGAATGGAGAACAGGCTTGTTTTGTTTGCAAATTATATGACAGTGAAACTTCTTTTTTACACAGAAGCTTCATTATCATTGTTATTTCATATGTACTGAACCTTCTGCGTCATCAGAAGGTGAAGTGAACATATTGAAAACAATTGGAAGACCTTACCCTGTTCTAACACATATTTACACACTAATTATTGGTTACATACGATTTTTGTTAAAAAAAAAATGTCAATTGAGAAAGTTATTCTGCCAGCATTTGTTGTTGTGTAATTACATTTCTTTTTATCTTACCAGAATTTGAACAAAATGTTATATTTTGGGTAACTTTATGTAATATTTGAATACTACATCAGATGTTTTAATTAGCTATCTGATAGTAGCTGTTTCTTGGATGGTTACTTTCTACTTGAGAGAATATATTTGGAAGTAGTGCTACTCTTATCTCAGTATAATTTGTGTGTTCCCTGCCTTACTCTGCTTAGATGTGAAGGAGATGTGATGAATATTTGTGACACGCTAATTACTTTTTAGTAAGGTGCTCTGAAGGTTGAACCAAGAGTTTATTTTCAGCAAATCTTAAAATCAATCTGGTCGGCTGAGCTTAGCAGGAGAGCAAAGGGTCTCTGGAGATGAAAGGTCAAATTTCAAAGGTGTAAAAACATAAAAAATATTTTTTAATCGGTTGCTCCAGGTTCCCTCACCAAAGCATCGACATAGATATGCATTCATACCCCTTAACTGAAAAACAGGCTCTAGTTCTTTTAATTTTTGGCACTTGAAGAGAACGGAGGATTTCCTGCAAAGCATCGATTTCAACTGATATTGCTCCGTCAAGCTTTTGTTCTCTCCCTCTTTATGTTCATCTCTTTTAAATGTATGTATTTGTTGGAATTTTTGTCTCTGAGACGGAAACATTTGCACTATAACTGTCTGTACTTCTGTCTCTTTCCTTCTGTGTGAACTTGATGAGGTGGATTTATGGAGTCTCAGAGGGATTTAGTCTCTGCAGTTCCTGTCTCTGAGTTTGTTAGTTTTCCAGGATGATAGACTGTGCTGAGAAACCATGATAGCTTAGATTTTCATCCCTATAGCTTTTCTCTCCCTCTCCAGGGAGACCAGTGACAAAAAGTGAACACTCTGTCAACCCTCGTGGAGATGGATGAAAATTCAAAAATAATCCCCCCCACCCCCAGCCTACCGCTGTGGGGAAGAAACTTAGGATTTTACAAAAAAGGTTTTTATGCCAGCAACTGGTCTGATGTCTGATTATATTTAGTTTTAATGTATTATTGGCGCCTTGAGCCGCTTTTATCTCGATTTGATTTTAAAAACCAACTCCAGGAACAACTTAACTGACTGAATTAGAGCTTTAATAAGATTGGAAGAGACAGAAATAGGCTTCTCCTCATATCTCCTGCTTTAACCTATTAATGAATGACATCGCAAGTAACTACCTAACTGGCCCTAAGTTACAGATAGACACAGTGGGGTGATATTTGGAATAAAATATATTCAGATTGCTACGTTTTATCAATATTTCAGCAAAAGAAACCTATAAATAAAAAAGGCAAGTAAAAATTATTAGAAATTAATTTTGATCTAGTTTTGAATTAGAGCTAACAAATAGATGCATATCTAAAACAAAAAAATAAAGATCTAATCTCATAATCATATTTACTTTTGTTACCCATTATAACAAAAAGCAAAAAACAATAATTGTTTTACTGAAACACATTTGTATAAACAACTTGTGACAAATCCTCCCTGTACGTTTTTCAGACTTTTTCCTAACATGTTTAGAGGAAATGGCACAATGCAGGACAAATCTTTTCAAATATCCAGAGCTTTTTAGAACGTTAGAGACAAACAGGAAAGAAATAAAGCTTACTCACCCCAGGGTGCCGCTTGACGTGCTCTGCAACTACCCGAAACATGAGGGCTCAAGTTTACAGAGCTTTACGAGGTGAGGATAAAATAAAGTTATTCCAAGTCAACCGTTTAGGCCAACTAAAAGCTTCTGGTGGCTGTGCACAAAGCAGGATTTGGACCTGTTGCTCTCTACATATGGAGCAAGACAAGGGGGGGTAGAAGGAGGAGGGATCAGACAGAGGCTGCTTTCATCTGATTAAAGCTACTGTTGTTCCCCAGTTGGCTCATTCAGCTCTGATGGATACAATAAGAGCTAAACCATACATGTATCAGGCCTAAAACATCATGGTTTGATATTTCAGGAAAGGCTGATGTTAAGGTGTTCATTTAAAGGATGTTTAGCAGACAGCAGCAGAGAGCTCAGGGGATTTTAACTCTGACATCCTTTCTCTTTATTCCCAGTCTTATGGGACACAAGTAGAGGAAATAAAGGATTTAGTTTCTTCAGAAAGGCCAAGGGGAATATATCTATGTTTGAAATTTCATCAGAGATAGTAACAGGAAATTGACAAATAAAATAACTTGTTTTTGTGAAAATTTCTCAGACAAGATACACAAGCTTTTCAGATAATTAGCATTCTCTCCAGAAACCCTCCTATTTAAGACTCCATGCATCATGTTTGCAGCTGTCGGCTTGGACACTCAATCCCTGTTTCTGCACCTTTTCAGGCTGACAGCCAGTCAACGTTGCTGCAGACCTACTCAAACTCTGAGTGTTTGGTAACATAGCAACACAGCTTAGTGACCATTATTTCTGGGGGAAAAACACACTCAAAGGCTTTGCTGCTTGTGTGTTTCAAATTAACATTTTCCCAGCAGGTGCAGGGAAATCTATACTGACTAACCGGTAAAGAAATCTGAGGGACGTAAAAAAGAAAAGATGCATAGAAGGGAAACACCTCATTCAGCTTTATTACAAACACTGCTGAGAAATGTCTGTCAGTAATTGATAACAAAGAAAAACTCAGAAGATCGTCAGACTTAAAGCTCACTTATGTGAAAAACACTTTGTCCTCCCAGTCTGCTCAATGAACCAGTGTCTGTGATTCATTTCCAATCCATTTAATTGGATGTGAAGACAAATAAAATCCAATTTGGCTTGTAAGTGACCCTCTTTCAACTTCAGAGATGTTTCATCCCATCCTGTGACATACCACAGCGACCACAGAGGAGTGCTCTGAAAAATAGAGCACAGTTGGTCATATGAGCATTGGTCAGGGATGTTAGTGATTTTTTTTTGGGTGATGCAGAATCAAAAATGTTGGGAATTCGTTTCCCAAATTGCATTGCTGTCTAGCAAGATGATAGGACATTAATGGATCTCATTTGGGTAATTTATGTATTAACACTTTAAAACGTACTCCAAGTTTTTCTGCATTTATTAGGGCCGCACACTTATTTCCATTCCAGTGGAAGACATTGTTATAATTAAAAAGAAAATTTGCTGGTATATATATATATATATATATATATATATATATATATATATATATATATATATATATATATATATATATATACAGTAAATTACAAATTAATTTTTTTTTTTTTTACAAATCTTTCAAATTGCAGCAAAATGATACATAAAATACATTGCATGTTGTGGTTGCATTAGAGCAAAATGTAGAAAACTGGAAGGTGTGTTTGCCCACCATGCTAAGGGTCAGATGTATGCATACACTCTGCATGTTGGGAATTAACTCTGCAAAGATAACCGGGTTTCCCATAAGAAACAAGACCTTATGGCTTTTAAAAGAAAAGCTCAGTGGTTTCTGTCTCACCATTTAACTTTGCCTCTCCTCTCCTGCACAGGTCTGTATGACATTAATTCATCCCTATCTGCTGCTCCTGCTGACCTACAACCCTACAGCTCACAAACAAATCCTCCTAATTGGACACTGGCCAACTCGGTGGCAGCAGCCTTGTTTGGAAACACAAGCCCCAGTCAGGGCAGTATTCCCTCTGCACTGTGTGTTCTGGAAACACATAATGATGATGGTGATTGGTGCTAGCAGGGAATATGCTGTTTAACAGGGCAACATTCTGCACCTTGCCATCCCTTAGACAGGTGAAAATAAACATGCAGAACACTGTGAAACAAAAGGATAATTTTGTAGAGATGCGATTCACTTAAGTTTAAAATGTGTCTCCTTTTAATCTCTATGCAGTAATATTCAAAGAATCATGTAGAAGTCACAGGCATGCTGCAGCTCCTATTATCAGACCCTGCTGTGGGAATGGGGGCCTCTCTAAAGCGTGTGTGTTTGACTGCCACAATGCTACATGAGGAGAAGCAGAACAGGCTGAGTGCTGGTCTTAACCTTGGTCCCTGACACAGTTTTCCACATAATGCAATTAAACCCCATCAGGCCGGCTGCATGATCCCCAAGGAACAATGAAATCCATGCATCTGCTAGACGGCTTTACGATCCAGTCAGTCAGATATAAACTGTTTCTCTTTGACGTCAGTGGTGATGTTAAACCAAAAACTAAAATCAACATTTTCACTCTTGCATATTAGACTGAAAGCTTGTTTATCTGTAGTTTTATAGAGCAGGCAGTTTCCATCAGTTTTGTGTTGTCTTTCGCCATCTAGTGATGACAAGTATTAACTGCAACATATTATTTCTTTATTCCATATAAAAGGGTTGGTTCTCCTTGATAACAGTGACATGATGAATGGACCGATGGTTTTAAGAGGGGAAAAGAAACTCAAGCTCTGACTTACAGGTTCAGAAAATGCTATGTTTTTTTTAAAATAGCAAAAATAAATAATCTGAATTCAATTTGAGATCATTCAGACAAACAAGAGTAAGCAAAGGCAGTGTGTCTGGTTTATAGGATTATTATAATTTGTGGTTTATATGCTTGCTGCTCCTCTGTAGTCAGTCTGCTGGCTCTATGGCTGCAGAATGTATTGTATTGATCATCAAAATATATTCTCCTAAAAGCAAAGACTGTATAATTGTGTTTCATTCCTAAAAAATAATCTATGTTCTTATATAACATTAAACAGATTGTATAATAATTAATGTAAAGTTTAAAAAAAACGGGCTTAAAGGTAAAAGAGACTCAACTTTATTTAAAAAAAATATCTGTATCAACAGGATCTTACAAAACAATGTATTTTTATTTACAAAAACAGAAAAAAATGTTTTCACAAGACCTCAAAATGTGGTCACCTATCAATATGAAAGGTTTTGACCAGAATTCCTACAGACGTGGATGAATTTACATCCTGAGGAGGAAAGTCTCACTTCAGTCCTGAATAACCTCAGTATTTCAAGAGGCGACCATGGTGATGTCAACAGCATCTGTGGATGAGGATGGAGCAGATGTGACTGTTGCTACAGCTGCAGATGCTCCTGTCGGCGTCTGAGAAGCCAAAGGCGGCTCGGTGGGACGAGCAGGTACCGGTTTGGCGATCTTCAGGGGAACGAAGACATTAGAGGCGCAGTGTTCGCTCAGATATTCACCGCCTTTCTCTTCGTAGTCCTGCCTGCTGATCCATCCTTCTGCTCCCGCTGCTGCTGGATGCTCCAACGCCCAGTCCCGTGCTCCGTACCATGCGTCTAAGCTTGGCCGGGTTGCCATGGTTACCTGGGAAAAAAATTAGGTTTTCCCTTAGTAGAGCAAAAGGTTATCTCCACCCAAAAAAAAAATCTATATATTTGGTTGTTCCAGTAAAATTCTGTAAAGATCCAGAGGCTGTTAGAGAACATTAGAGATTAACAGCATCAGGAAAAGGAAGCAGATCGGTCAGAGAGAAAAACTTTAGAGAAATTTAAAGCAGGACTTGGTAACAAGAGCCTTAAACATCTAACAAACATTACTTTAAGACAGCAAACCTACAGAAACAACAGAGAAACAGTGAATATTTGGAAGCATCAGAGACCCACAGCTTAGAGAGGAATATATCACCACAACTATTGGTTAAATAGCTGCATGGAGAAAATGACTGTTGCAATGCTGACATGTTAGGAAATTAGTCACCAGAAAGGTAGACTGAAGTAGCTGAAATGTTAACTTTGAGCTACAGGCAATTTTTTTTTAGCAAAGCATAAAAAAAGCTGGTCAGACTGATTAAGAAGGTGGATTGAGCTAAATAGAGAAGAGCGCTGTAAGAAAACCTGTTAGAGGCTGACAAAGATTTACCACTGTTTAAGGATCACCCTCCAACCGGACATGAGCTCTAAACATGCCTCAAGAGATAATATTGTCAAAATAATTCACACCCACTTTGACTCAAGCAACATCCCTTTTTTCTACAGCGTTCAGTATAGCATTGATCCAACTCTGCGTAGCTTCAACTCTTCTAGGAAGGCTGTCCTTAAGGTTTATGAGCCTATTTATGGGAATCTTTGATCATTCTTAAAAAAATGCATTTTTGAGGTGATAGACTGATGTTAGGTGGGAAGGCCTGGCTCTCAGTATCTGCTCTAATTCAACCTAAAAGGAGTTCTGTTGGGTTGAGGTAAGGACCCTGCAGCCTCAAGGTCTCTATGGATCTTGTGCAGGTTCATGTTGGCAGAAAAAGGGGCCATCTCCAAATTGTTCCACTCATTTGGGAGCATAGGATTGTCGGAAATCTCGTTCATTTAACTGGAACTGAAAGGCCAGGCCATAATCCATAAGAACATCCCCACAGCATTATCCCCCCTGCACCAAACTTTACACTTAATATTATACAGTCAGAACAGTAGCATTCTCCTGTCCGAGTGCCTAGGTGTTTGATTTCATACACTCATGAACATGGGAGAGAAAGGAAAACTCCATTCTAAATATTTGGATAGATAAGTATATTATTTGGGCTATTTAGTTCCCAAAGGTAAGGTTGAGATCAAAGCATATTGATCAGTTAGTTTCACCCAATCCCAATTAAAATCAAACCTTATTAAGAATATCTGATCACACATTAAGATTAATGCTCAATAAGTCCCCTGAATCTGGTCTCATTGCACTTGAACTATTTTAAAATGAAAAAAAAAAGAAACTTTTAGTCTCAAAATGTGTAAATCTAGTAGTTATACTCTAAAAAGCTCACAGCTATAAACGCAAAAACATAGAAAGACCTACCAAAGGTCAACCTATGACTCATATAGAGCCTGAGATACTGAGAGTAGCATGGATATATCCATTTGGAATAAATAACATATCTTTGAAATGGGTTAAATTGTGATTTTCACGAATCTCACTGTGTTTTGCGAAGACAAAAAACACACATCACTCCAGAACAATGAACAGGAAGGCAAACAACAAACCATTTTTTGTGACAACTTATGTTATGTTTCTCTGACTTTAAAGACATAACATGTAAAAATGTAAAAATGCAGAAAAGAATCAGATCTTTATAAACATTTCACAACCCATTAAAATCCCTTTTAGGCAGTTAAACGTGTAAAAAGTTAAACAATTAACTGTTAATAGTATTTTTCTCCCCTTTTTCTATTGAGAACAGTTTTGTTGTTAAGATCAGCTTTATTTCAACTCGTTTCTTTATTTTTACAGAAAATGTTAAGTGATGTTTGTGTTACCTTGAAATGTGACTGGAAGGGCCTGAGTGCCAGCAGCTCCCTCTCCACCCTCTCCTTCATGCCAGGGTACTGCATGTTCCCACCAGTCAGAAACACATTGCTCACCATCGCCTCCTGCTGCTCAGGCGTGTACCTTTTTGTGGTACAGAGGAAATAAAAAAAACGTTAAAGTTAGATGAGATCTAAGAGAATTGTAGGACTTTTTAGTACAATGTGTTACCAATATAACTGTGGAAACATTTATCAAATAAATATACAAATTCATCAGCTGGCGTCAGCCTATTTAGCCTACAGTGGACTCATGCTACTGGTTTTTTTGTTGTTGTTTTTCTTTACCTCGCCAGGACATATTGCAGTGTCTCCATCAGTCCCATCTGATCCTCTCCAATCAGAGAAGGCTGGAACAGAATCTCAGGACAGCGCAGCCGCTCCGTCCCCACAAAAAGCTGGTGGTACTCCGCCATGTTGAAGGCAGGCTAGAAAAGAGTTCATTCAAGTTTATCCTTCAGGTTCGGTCTAAATATATTTTTTAAAGCAAAGATCTGCTCAAAAACTAAAAAAAAAGAAATTGACCAAATGTCTATTTGCAGATCTTTATCCCCACTGCCACAGTCATTGTGCCGTTAATGAGCCTCAGCATATTTACGAGAGGATTCCCAGTGCCACTACCTGAACAACACTGGCAGATTTTTCTGACAGTGGATCCTCTGGGAAGTCTGAATCCATCTGTCCCACTCCGTCTCCTTCCTCCATGTGCTGCTCTAACTCCGACACCTGGCAGGGAGCGAGAGAACAGCCTCAGGCAACAAGTCGGCCACAGATAGTCCAACCAAACACATCCTGCACATTCATTAGGAATCTTAACAAAATAAAAATGGCTGAAGCATCCACATTTTCAGCATTCAGTGCAATCTGATTGCCACAATCCATTCTTAATCAAACCGGTGTTTCTATATTTACACTTGGAGTTAATATAGAAACACTGCTCAGTATACAGTACTGTACTTTGATATTTAGCTAAAGCAAAAAAGTACCTATACTATTACAGATTTCTTCTGTCAAACTTAAATGTTCAAGTTCATAAAAAAGTCTAACAAAACCCGAGTAATATAGAATTACGTTTTAAAATTCTACTTTTACTTATTGAGGAAGGAAAGTCATGTAAATTAACCTTTTAACGTTCATTGAAAAAAATATTTCCTAACTCAAACCTTATAATTTGTTATCCAGTGCTTATAACTACTTTATAGACAGCCTGCCAGGTATTGGCATATGTCCCAAAGTAAAATAAAAAAAAAAGGCTGTTTTTGGGGCATCTTTAAAAAGAATCACAGCCTTATTCTATGTATTGTTCATAACTGAACAACCTTGCCGACCGTCCTCTTCTAAGTCATCTTAGAAGTTTTCTAATTTGTTTAAGCCAAGAGTCTGTGCCGTCCATCTATCTGTGTTTTATCTAGACCCTGATGAGTGGGCCGGTGCCCGAACATGACGCAACAGGAAGGGTCCATCTTGTTGCAAAACAGTTTATAATCATGAAATTCTACAAAATAAATGTAAGTTGAAGCATGAGAGGCTCTTTTCCTTGGACCTAGGAAGCCAGAGCCAAACTTTTGAACAGCAGCCAAACGTTGTAACCCTCCTCTGCTCTAATCTCAGCATAGTCAGACGAGTTCAAAGCAACATCCAAACGCAGAGTTGTCTTTAAGCCTGCCGGACGGAACCTCCAGACAACACATGGCTGTGGAGTCTGATGTACGGTGGACTTTTTAGGACAGCTCTAAGGGGGAAAAAAGCAATGAGTTCTCATGTCTTTGGAATTGGTGGAGCTCTTTGTTTAAATTCAGTGAAGTTTTGATCAATTGAGCAGATGTAACAAAGCTACTTACCTGCCTAAAAAACATCCTTCCTTTCATCTCTCTTGGTTCATTGCAGGTTAAAGTGGATTTCTCAGACTATAATATATTATGCTTACTATGACCCAAAAAAAATGTGTTATGTGCGTCAGTAAACTCACATCTGCTCTGCTGAATTAAGAAAAGAGCTCCGTAATTTCCAAGGACTTGAGAGCTCACAGAAGTTTTCCCTAAGACTTGATCACTAATTTCCTGATACCTGAAAGTATCAGATACCAAGGTTAAGGATGTCCTAAAATGTAAACCGTATCGATTGTGGTGTGCTTAATACCAAGGCATCTAAACCTTTGAATATGTAAAGCTGCTGGGAGATGAGCTTATCCATGCACTGTTCTTCATCTAATCTAAGTTTTTAGGAGTTTTAAGAAGAAGCCCTTCTTTGAAATATGCTTCCAGATGCAGTCTGCGAGCCTAGATGATGAAAAGGATCAGAATTTAATGATGAAGGACAAAAGAATCCTGAGCAGAAAATCAATACGTCACACCATAATCACAATACAAATTTCATCTATAGTTCAAACCTAAGCTCAAATCTAAAGCGTATAAAAGTGGTGAGTTCTGGTTAAATAAACCGAAGTGAGTTAGAAAATAAGATTCAAATAAGCAGAACATAAACACAGATTCCTTTCGCCATCAATAGTTAAGCAGCAGAACCCGTACCTCCATCTTCCCATCTGCTCCGTCGCTCTGCAGCAGCTTCAGCCTCCCCTGCTCCACCGCCAGCTGCAGCTTGTTGATGTAGGACTGCAGCTCTTCGGCTGAATCCATGTTGAGCTCCATCAGGCTTTTGTGAAACTGATCCAATAAGCCATCCTCCAACAGCTCCTGTACGCACACGACTCTATGAGCACCATGTTGCATAATAACTCAACACTGTCTGCTTTCAGAAGTGCAGTATCTTTTGTTTTTTAGTTTCAGATGCAGCTCTGTAATCATAGTGTACCTTAGAGATGTTTACATTTAATGCTTTAGATTAAAGAAAGGAATCATAGAGCAGCAGATTTGTGCAACTGGTCAATAACACAAGTTTAAGTGTTTGGGTTTATGTTGGAATACTTTAAGAAAATGATAGATTTAAAGTCTCACTTACTTGAACAGCCAAAAGTCTGTCCAGCCTCTCTTGATCCTGCTGCAGCTTCTCTTCCCGCCGCCGAGAGTTGATCTCCTGAAGTCTTCGCAGCTGCTGAGCGCGCCTCTCTTGCCGCTCCTCCACACTTACAGAGCCCCCGGGCACCTTCCCAGAGAAGGGGAGCTGCATACGGTGAACTTCCCGCTCATAAAACTCTGGGCAACGCCACTTTTCCAGCTCTGTAGGAAAAAGAATTATAAAAAAGAATAATAAAAAAAAGGCTGCAAGTATGCTCATTAGTTTCCTACCTTCATGATAATCTACGGCGGTGTAGCTGTGCTCATGCAGCAGCTCCTCCATGCGGCTGAGAGTGATGGCAGCGAGGTGACCAGGATATTTCAGCTGCAGGAGGCGCTGCAGGTAGGAGGCTGCCTGACTCCCAGCCACATTCACACGCTTACAGTTCACAGCGTCAAACCTGAAGTAGAAAAAAAACACATCCAGTGAAACAGGTGCAACTACAGCGAGGAGAGTGAAACTTAACATGGGCAATGATGTGAAAAGAACAAAAAAAAAAGGAATGGGGTTCCTGCGACTGAAGAGGCTCACCTGCCGTGGATGACAGGCAGGATGTGAGAGCAGTGGTACCCAGAGGACAGAATGATGCCGCTGTGTGGCGGCTGCAGGTTTCTCTGGTTGTTGTTGTGGTAGAAACTGTACAGACCGTCCACACCATAAGAAACAAAGGGGACGCGGTAGCATTCAAAGAGGAGCTCAGACATCATCTGGCGGCAGTGCAGCGGGTTGCAGGGTGCCTCTGTCATCAGGATGGGGTGCTCCACACAGCCCTAGATATGAATAAGGTCAGAGCATTTATTACCTGGGCTTATTTTTCCAGTTTATACTGATATAATGCAAAGGCAGAGACAAAACCCACAGAACATTTTGATATAAGTAATGCTACAATCGCTCAGGAGTGGCATCAACAGAAAAAGTTTAAAGTTGAAGCCTACAGACATAGTCACTCCTCATTTAAAAAATGAGAAAGAAATGCATACAGAAATGTAGAAATTGGATAAAAAGATAAAGGAATACATAAAATAGTTAATAAACAGATAATGAATTGATGAATAAAACATTAACAAACACTCAAATAAATTAATAAATAAGGAAATGTTTCAATAAAGTGTCCATTTAATCATAGTTATTCAGCATTAATTTATTTCCACTTTTAATCTTAATGATGTCAGTTTTGGTCCTCCATACAGATGAGTGTAACTTTTATTAGCCCTACTTCAGGATGGATCCTGCTGTCTTTTTGCCTGTAGTTTTGAAGTTTAAGCTCTTCAGTTAGACTCTGGGAATTCATCAAGTTCCTTTTTTCACAGGAGAAAACATTGGAGGGACTAATATTCTCTTAATTTCTATTTGAGTTATCCATAATATCGTTGAGAAATAAAATAAAAACATAAAACAGTAAAGAGTAAAAATATGTAAACACCAAGGTAAAGTAGGTCACTAGTATATGGATAGGGATCTTGATTCCTATCCATGGATTTCATCCTGTATCTCACTGACCTCCGAGCTGAGCCCCAGATGAGTGAACACATAGTCCAAGATGAGCTCCTGGATCTCGAAGTTCACCACCACGTTTCTGTCGAACTGGCTCTTGAGCAGCCACCGCAGCGGCTCAAGGTTCGGGATGTCGTTTCCGATCTGGGTCTCGCTGCGGGCGGCCCCTCTGCTGCGAGCCGCCACAGACCTAAAGAGAAGCTGCGGAGAGTCCAGACCTGAAGCCGAAGACGCCCAGCCGGCCCGAGTCTGAAAGGAGCCGTTATCGATGACTATAGGAGAGGCTGCGGGGGTCAGGCAGTGGGCCGGCAGCTCAAAGATCGGATCCGGGGAGGTTTTAGAGTCCTGGAAAGAGAAGATCTGACACACCGGCGGGTCTTTGGAAGCCATGTTTGAAATGCGTCACTACAAAATACGGCCGGGTGAAAACTTCTTCATGTACACTAATTGTTCCTACTTTGTTAAGAACAGTTCCTTCTACATCGGTATAAACATTTCAGATTAGGAGACTAATGTGCGAGGATTACCGTAATTTAGTTGTTCTCAATTTTTTTTTAAATACGTTACTTCTTTATTTAAATGATTGAATTCAAAAGAAAATATTTGTTGTTTTTGTTGTCTGTTTTTTTCTATACTAAAACATAAAATGAAAATATTAAAATAAGATCAAACATAGTGATCCTCTAACGACCTGCTGAACTCTAAACTACCTAAACACAGATTTATACTTTTAGAATTAGAACTTATTAGAATACTAAATTAAGCAAATAGAAGCAAAAAATATAAAATCATAAATGATTAAAAGTAAAATAAAAACATACAACGAATTTTTACTGTGTAATAATACAGAAATAATCAATTTACATGAATATTTTCTATCCATTTGGATGACCGAACCCACCCACAATAGGATTTGTCATAACCACAATATAAAAGATTCTAGAATCATCCAAATGCTGAATACAAGTTTCTTAAATGTACATTTAGTGTGTACATCTCTGCACTAGAAAGTTTATGATTCATTTACATTTAAATCAAAATCAATTAGTTTTTTTAACATGTCCAAGACTCATTACACTTAAATATTTCCTGAAGAGGAAAAATATTTCACTATGCATATGTTTTGCCTTCTGTTTTTGACATATTTCTCCTTACCTTCAGCAGGAAATCTCTTTTTTTATGTAGATGGGTGAGAGGAAACAATGTTTTAAAAAAATAACCTCAACCTTGTTTTATTTACCAAATGAAACCTTATTCATGTGCAGTAGTCTAATTGTAGAAAAAAAAAAAAAAAGAAGAAGGGGTGGAATTTTTTATTTATTTATTTATTTTGAAGCATACACAGTCTAATGAATATAGTCTATCAACCTAAAGCACTATGCATGGTATGGGCATTGACCTTGACCAAGGCATCTTTCAGTAGAACTGAAGTCAGTCCCAGGACTGGCATGGCTATCACTGCCCCTACATAGTTAGGGATAAATTCCAGGGCTCAGCTTTATAGTCATGATAGGGCACTTCTTGCATTTGATTCACTTTGCTCAGGCTACTGGGAAGCCAACAGCCCACCAAATGTTGAAAGGGCAATATCATTGCCATTATGGTTAATATATAATAGAAATTTTACACATTCACAAATAAAATATCACAGAGGATGGTATGGGGGGATGGTCATTAAAGTAGGAGGATGATGTTTAAGATTTTTTTAAGAAGGGGGTTGCCATCCCCTGTCATCCCCCTCGACTGAAGTACTGTTTATCTGCCTAATCCCTTGCAGAAATTCCAACCTTTAATAGTTCTGTTTAGAGGAAAAATTGCTGGTCCAGCTATAAATGACTGTTTTGCTTTGTTTTATTTATGCTCTTTAAAACTGCAACAAAGTTTCTTGCAGCCTCTAATTACAAATTATTAGCATTTTCCACAGTGCATGAATTTTGTAAGACAGGGCCTTATGTCAATGTCAGGAATAAACTAGATGCTAACATGCCAACCTTATGTTTGAAAGGCATACCAGGAAAGAGCATTTCTGTCCAAATATAACTTTATGGAGTTTGATCATTTGTAAAGTCCACAGTCCTGCCTCTCGCCCATAAACTGCTGGAGATGGACATGGACCTCGCCGCGATCCTGAGGGAAAAAGTGGGAGAAAATGGAGGGTTGAATGAATGTATGCACGGATGGGTGGAAGAATGGATTATTGATATTAAGGATTTTCTGCGCTGTAATCTCAAACTTATCTAACTTTAAAAGAGGGAACCAAGAAGGACTGTGGATCAAGAGGCATGCGTATATTAACAGAAGAGGTTGGCAGTGATTAAAATTTTTTTTACAAATTCACATCTTTTTAGGTTTTGTTTGTTTGTTTGTTTTTGCATGTAATACACGTATGGGAACTGTAAGTCTAGATTTTACCACCAGAGGTCGTACCACACTGATCTGAATTAGACTTGCTTTTAGTACCGTAATACCTAAGCAAGCATGCTTCTGAAGGGAAGAGAGCATTTCATACAGGGACTCATAATCCAGTAAAACATATGTACATCTTCAGAAAATGTGCACTTGTATTTACTCAATATAATTTTCTTTAGTTTTTTATTTTACCAGTGTTAACGGAAATAACTGAAGTAAATATTTGTAGGGCTCTAATAGTTGAGGACTGTGTTAAGACTTTTCAGCAATTATAGGAAGCATTTGGGTCTTTTCTACAAACAAATACTAAAGCAACAGTGCTGTAGACTCTTTGACACATTTCAAGCCTGGTTGTTTAAAAATCTGAAGTTCCTGATTTGTTCCAAAGTATATTTTATTATTAGAAAACAACAAATACAATTATATGCAATGTTTTTAAATAGATAAAATATCCAGAACTTTAACTATTATTAACACAAATTTTCCTTTTGAAACCCTTTTTATTTTTGCATTCTGTCTGTCTAATTGAGCTGAAGCATTAAATCTTTCTCGAGAAATTGCTGCACTTTCCACTGGTTGAAATTCCACATATTTTCTTGGTTCCATTTATCTTAAAACCTTTTTAAAAACATTGTATCATCTAGAGCTGTATTTTCATTTGAATGTAATGATTATAAGATAATCAGGTGAGAAATGGGGGCTTAACCATTGGTTTATTTCCTGGATAGCCCAGATATTTGGAGGAAAGCTGTAAAGTGGGAGGGAAAGGGTGCATGACTGTCGTGTGTGTGATGGTGTATGTATGTCATGGGTGTGTATTGGCTGTGGTTACAGTATGAGGCATGATGTGTCACTGCAACCCCTGCACAGTTCACTGCTCAGGCACAATGCTCTAAGTGACTGCGTCCTCCTTCTCCTGATGCTAATAAGCAGATCTGGGTCACCTCACCCTCTCAAGATACATGCACATAGATACACACACACTAACAAGTGTAGCCTTACCATCCGTGCACACAGATATAAACTGAATTAAGACACCCTGTCTACTTTCTATTTAAACAGACATACACACACACAGTGGCTCCTGGGGGGCTGGATGTGACATGGTGCTGCTGTCTGCATTCAGCGCTCAAGGCTCTCTGCGTGTTGTGCTTGTCATCCAGCAGTGGTGATGGAGCAAGAGGGAACAAACAGCCTACAAGCACTGGGGGATTGCCACGCGTGATGCCAGGCAGCCTCCATTTTGTGGAGCACACTGCTGGTTATCTCTCTCACAAGGAGGAGGAGACACACGCGCCTATTTTTGATGACACGACACTTATCATCTATTCATCGCCTTAAATTATTCTGTCCATTCTCACTATGTTTTATTGCTTTGACTGTACTTAATTCTCACCCCTCAATAAACTATCACCCCCCCCCCTCCAAAAAAGGGAAACAGGCATTGTTTTTTTTCTTTTTTACACTTTTGTGAGAGAACGTTTCAAATATACATCAACAAAATGTATACACCATATTTGTGAAACAGATGAGCAATCATGTTAAAACTCTGTAACATTTGACACGCTGTCTTAATCAGCCCCCTACAGGGATATGTTTTTAGTCTCAATGATATATATTATTGTTCCTTTTCACCAATCTGCCCAACACTTATTGCATATTATTGGGGGTTTAGTTCAATAACCCATAAAAAAACATCTGTTACATTCACTGATGAAAACAATTAATATAATCAAAATATCCGACTGAGTAAATGATTACATTGAAGTCAACCAACAGCAAATTAACTTCTACAGACAACAATCAAAAGGGTTATTATCTGAAGCAGTGGATACATTTCTCCCTATTTGGAGCTTAGAGGATAAGTCAAATAAAATTCAACCATGAACCCCCACCCCCCGTTCTCCAGAGCAGTGACAGGCTTATCTTTGTTCTGTTTATGTGCATCACTATGACAGTAGGTGAATGAAAACAGGAAGAGGAAGTAAAGAACAGGTTTTTTCACTTCTTTGCAAACTAAAGATAATCTGCGATCCTAACACGTGTTTTCATTTGAAACCCACTTCTACTTCGTGCTGCAGAAATATGTAACACACAAGAAAATAGACGAAGCTGACAGATTTTTTTTTTTTATTCCATACTTGAGTGGAATATCTGACATATTTCATGTCATATCAAAAGATATAAAAAAGAAACACTCAAAAAGAAACTTTTCAAGGGGATAATATGTGTTAAGAGGGGGAAAACATGTTCATGTCAGCTGATAAGATGCTGCTCTACAACAAAGATCAAGGGTTCAGTTGCACTTGATACAGATTGTTCACATCTGACCTTACTTTCAGATTAGATTAAGGTCAGTGTACTATTCTAGAACGATTAGGCAAACAGTCATTAAAGCCAGAGCCTTCGATCTACAAGAAGCTGATATCAGAAGCTACCATGTATAAGAGTATTTGAATCTGAACAAAAACATGAAAAATTTGCAGCTTTTAAGGCAGATGTGCTTTATGCCTTTTTGCAAACCAACAAATAAGCAGCAAACTCCATCTGGTTGTTCCTTCTTTCTGTACATAGAAACGGTTACAAATACCAATTCATCCAAACATAGATTGTCTATCAGCTCTGCTCTGGCCAGTTCCCAATCGTGAAGAGCAACAAATCACAGCTAATCACCACGTTTGTTTACCTGTTCTGATCTATGTATTCATGCAATGATTGGAATGATGTAAACTGAAAATAAAAACATGAAAACATATCTATTTTTGTTTTAATAGATTAATCTTCTATTGAATTTATCTAACCTGTGAATATATTTTAAAAACTCAGTTCTTTTTGTTTACTAATATTTTCTGCAGTGTATTACTTACCGGTATTTGGATTTTGGATTATTTTCCTTACACGTTTCAGTCCACAGCTTATCTTAAATTATGACAATGTGTGAGTAAAAAAAGCAATATATAAAAATCATGTCTTCTTAGACATTTTTTTAGAGAGGGGAAAGAATCTAGTCTCAGGCTAAGAAGCTGAGAGTTTTTCGCCCCTCATTTAGATTAACGAATAAATGGCCTTTACCAATATTAACTTTATAATCATTGTATTTTTTTTTTTTTTACAAAGAAAAGCTTTTAATTTTGTTTTTTGTGTGTAGATAACCAATAAGCACATTTTTTAAAGCTGTGATGTCTTGCCCCGCACCTAACTGGAAGCTTTAATTTCCTTCTGCATCATTTTAAGGTATCTCTCTCTTTTTTTTTTTTTTTTTTTGTTCTCTACATACAGGGCTAATGATTACTGAATTTGTATAAAATGATGCAATGTTTATAATCTTAACATCTATTTTCATTTGGGTGTAATCAGGAAACCCTGATGTTTATGTGCAGCCAGATATCAGTTATTACATTTTCCATGCACAAAAAGCAGATATGTAATGGCAACAAAAACAACTTTAGCCCAAGGGTCCACCTTCTCCTAAATCCACCCTTTCTCATTGCTCTACTTTTTTATTCAATGTATTGTTAAAATAAACCTCTTCCTCTTAAGTTTTTTTTTTATCTTAGTTGGGGTTTTTTTTAACCCTTCCTTTGAGCAGAATGAATCTTAAATTCAACTAAAATACAAAAAATTAGGACTGACTTAAATATTTATTTCTACCTTATTACTTTCACAGAAAGCTTCCTGATGAAAAAAAGACCATGCAGAAATGTGGCCTACTGTGGCAGGGAGCAGGGAAAACTAAGGGCGTGTCTTACAGTCGCGATTTGGAAGGGGGAAAAAATAGAGAAAATATGCGGGGGCGTTTGTGTGTAGTTAAATAATTATCTATCTTTATGTTTTTATGTAGGTAATATTTGCCTTCGCACCAAAGAAGAAAGGGGTAATCCCTCCACCCCCCCAAAAAAGAAAAAAAAAATCTCAACGTTTACACATTCAGTCCAATTACAGTGGCCATGGCAACTATCAGAGATTATAGCTCCCAGTCAGTGTTGCACGGCTGTCAGCTTCTGCACATTATAGACCTACACATACACAACCAAACCTCTGCACGCCTAATACACACACTGAGAGGACTCCTTCTTTTCATGGATTTAATCCTCCTGTTCACCAAACCAATCTTAAAGTTCTTTGTCAAAAAAAAAAAAAAGATAATCTTTGTAGCAGAGCTACATTGTCATTGACTATCAGAGGTACCCTATCGCTATTTAATGCTTTATCATTTTGTAGAATTGTGTGTTTATCTCAGGATTGATTTTCATGTTTTTGTGTGTGTGTGTGTTTTCTTTTTTCCTGCATGCTTGCATTTGTGTGACATTTCCTTGCCCATGCAGCGTGGGCCCGAGGACTCTGCGTGTCATGCAGGGGGGGAGGGAAAAGCGCCTGCAGGATTCTCCCTGGTTCCTCCGCCGTCGCACCCACGTAGCCGTGAACGCATACGCTCCATTCTTCAAACACACTGATGACCCACGCAAACTACCCAAACATGAGCTCAAACAGCAGCTGCCAGAGCAGCCCCAGCCAAGCATGAAAAGATGCGGAACTTTCTCTGTCCTCCAGCCGCCTGCTATATTTAGACCTCTACCCATGGTGTGCTTCTGTCTTGCAGTGTTTCTCCTGCTGCACTGGCTTGCCTTTCACCCCTTTCCAATCTAGGACAAAGATTTACACACAAAAAAATATATATATACACATATTATATATACATATATTATATATACATATGTTTGTATATATATATATATACAAACACGCATATTTTCTCTCTTTCCCCCAAATCACGAGTGTAAGACAAGCCCTTATTTTTTCAGGCTCCCTCCCACAGTAGGCCACATTTCTGCAAGCCAACTGAAAAGACTGGATGACAGTTTTTGCTCAGCCCTGTCACGACAGATTAGGGAGGCAAAGACGAGGTGCTTCCTATTTGCAGGGATTAGAGTGAGGTAGAGGAAAAACAGCGCTATTCCTCCTTGGTCATTTTTTTTTTTCTTTTGGTCTACGCACATTTAGATATATAGGCAAGTCTACAAAGAAAATAAATAAAAAGAAAAAAAAACACAAACTACAAAACTTACGTAAGACCATAACCTATAAGTAATTTCAGGGCGTTAAAAGATTGAGATCTGTTGTATTTATTTATGTATTTTGATGGAGGAGCTGTCCATGGTGCTGTTGGTGCTCCACATCTGCAGAGGCTCATCATGTCAGCAACGAGTTGCATTCTGCCAGCCTGAGGGGTTAACATCTGGACTGTTAAAGAACAGGAATGTAGAGCAGGCTAATAATAATAATTATGCATTGAAATATTTAGAAAATTGTATGATTTTAATCCCTTTACAATCTAAATAGGTCCGATTTGTGTCCATATAGAGCCTATAGAAAATTATCATCGAATGAAATGCAGAGATATAGAGTCTCGAATTTATTTAGTTCACCCCATCTTATTAAAATGAATACAGCCAGGATCCTTTAATGCCTAATGGATTATCTTCCCTGTTCAGTAGCATTTAAAAAGAGAGGCAGCACATTTAGAGTAAAATATGGTTTCTTTGCATTTAGAAAATAGTGTTTTGCACAAAACGTTGTCTATTAGGCATTCACGCGAACAGGGGTTAGGATCTATTAGGCATTCACGCGAACAGGGGTGATAACATTTTCGGCCCTTATGATAGGGTGTCGAGCTGTGAATGCTTCGTTTCACAAATAACTGATTGGTTCCCTTATACTTGGGCAGATCGGGTTAAAGGAGTTAACAGGAATGTTTTTTATTATTCTGACAGCAAAATATATATATTTTTTAAATAGTTTCAGATTATTTCAAGAGATATTTTCCCCTTCTTTGTAATTTACATCTTTAGCCACGAATCATGGTGTTCCTTGGTGACAGCTGGCGCCATTCCTTTAGATCGCAGTATGGCAGCAGGTGAGATGTTTGGTGTTTTTATTCATGCATCATTTCATGGGAGGATTCTGAAGCTCTGCCACGCCTCTAACAGCCCGGATTTTTTTTTTTTTTTTTTAGGTCGTGATCACTCTGTCGTTAAACTCTCGCCGAAGGAATAAGCGTCTCTCTCCTGCCACCCGCGCGGTCCGGGAGCGTGAGGGCTGTGCCACTCTTTGCGGGCACGTGCACGCTCCTCGCGCCCCCCTCTCTCTCTCCCTGGTGCTGATGCTGAGACTACAACATCTCTACAGCACCACTAACTGGATTCTAAACTGAACATTTGCGATTAAATTGGGATTTTAACGACAACTCAGGATCCGTTTTCTTTGTGCTTCATGAAGGAGGGTGTTTTTTTCTTTGTTTGTTTGTTTTCTGGTGGAGTGACATGGCTGGAAAAGCCAAAATAAGCGGATGAGGATTTTCTGTGAAAAGAACAGCAACTGCGACGACATTCCAGAGCCAACAGGCATGGTTTTTAAATAGGAGCAAAAACAATCAATCATTCCACCTGCATGAGCTTTGGGAGGCCTAATCTGACAGGTTTTTTGAAGTGAAGAAAAACAAAATCTTAAATAGAAATGGCTCATTTAATACGACACAAGATCTCCAATAAACTGACCAATGCGGCCCACACGGTGTCTAACAAATCCCAGGCCAAGGTCAGCGGGGTATTCGCCAGGCTGGGCTTCCAGGCCGCCACCGATGAGGAAGGTCTGGGCTTCGCAGAGTGCGACGATCTGGACTATGACTACAGGCAAGGGATGCAGATGGATGTCCTTCGAGGGGAAGAGGAGGAAGGAGGAGACATGGAGGGAGAGGGGGAGCTGGAGGGGGACACCCGCTACCAGAGGGATGGTACCGGCCCGAGGCAGTCCACCCTGAAGAGCGGCGGCTCTCTGGAGGAGGACAAACCAAAAATCACGTCATGGGAAGCTGGATGGAACGTCACCAATGCCATTCAGGTACTTCTAGCACCATGTCCGAATGTGGACATGCCATGTGCTCAGAGCCAGCCCAAGGCACAAGCACAGCGAGCGGCCTGTGGGAGCCCACTTTCCCATCAGTGACACAAAGGGGATCACGCAAAACAAAATATGGGTTGTTTGTATATAGAAAAAATAAATTGATTTAATCAGAGCTCCTTTATGATTAGGCCAGGCGTTTGTTTGCTGTTGTTTAGGAGGGAGGATAGAGCAGCAAAACTTTTAAATTATCATCAAGATAAAAATCAAAATTAATTTAAGACCTTACAAACTGTGGAGGTCTTTTTTATGTTAGTCGTTGTTGAACCAAGCATTATTTATTCCAATGAATATAGGCCTCATGCTGATCAGATAGAAATAAAGCAGCACCATGAACATTTCACATGAGACACTGCAGATTAAAAAGACTAACAACTGCTCTACATTATAAATTATCTTCAAAAATAATTAATATAGTGCTCAATTTTAGTCTTTGCTGGTTGAAAAAAATATCCAGTAATATTAAATGTAGCTAACATGCGCAGAAAATGAAACTATAACCAAAACCAACTTGCATTAGAGCTTTAAGAAAGGTCTTCATTATAAATACCATAATGTATTTCAAATTAAATTGTCTGTAAGCCTTTTAATTTTTTATTCTTCAAGATGTTTTGCAAACCCTTTTTTTCTCCTGTCATTTTTTGATTAAAAAAAGAAGGATTTAAACTGGAAAATTTACACTATATAGTTAATAATAATGATTTTAAGTGACACTGAGAGACCCAATGGCATCCTATTTTGGGGATAAACGCAATCCATATGAGGATGGATATTTTTACCCCCTTATAAAAATTTCTTCAGGGCCACATGCGCTCGCTGCATTTTCTGCATGAGGCCTGCTGCTGAACAAAAGTCACCTTCACATTTTTTCAGTTTTTTAAATATTATCAAACATTAAGTATCCTAAATTAAGATTCGGAATAAGTTGGTGCAAGCAAAATGAAACAATTTATTGGTTTGGATTTTTTTTTTTTTTTTTTTCCCCTAATTAAATGCAGACAATTTCACGGTGCTTTGGTGTCTTGTGAGAGGATGCACCGCTCTGAGGGGCTCCATCCCTTTATTTATTCAAATCTTTTTATCAGCGGAGCTTCAGGCGGGGTCTGGTTGACATCGATTGCCTCAAGGCTCGCTTATCGAGGTTTTAATCAAATTCTAATTACAATCAAATAAATGTTGAAATTTCAACATTTTTAATCTGTTTGCATATTTCAATTTGATGCGGAAATCCACGAGGAAAAGCATCATAGTTTGCATTTTTATTCTGAATCTGATCCGATGAATGTTGTTCTTATATAAGATGGGAGCTGTGTGAGTAAAGCGCTGCATGCCTGCGCTGATCGGCCTGTCACTGCGATCTGGGCCTCGTTTATTATCACTGAGCTGCGCTCCTCTGTCTGCAGGGCATGTTCGTCCTCGGCCTGCCGTACGCCATCCTCCACGGTGGATACCTCGGCCTCTTCCTCATTATCTTCGCCGCGGTGGTGTGCTGCTACACGGGCAAAATCCTCATCGCCTGCCTGTACGAGGAGAACGAGGACGGCATCAAGGTGCGCGTCAGAGACTCCTACGTGGACATCGCCAACGCCTGCTGCGCTCCCCGCTTCCCCGCGCTGGGCGGCCACGTTGTGAACGTGGCCCAGATCATCGAGCTGGTCATGACGTGTATCCTGTACGTGGTGGTCAGCGGGAACCTGATGTACAACAGCTTCCCCAGCTTCCCCGTCTCCCAGAAGGCCTGGTCGGTGCTGGCCACGGCGGCGCTGCTTCCCTGCGCGTTCCTGAAGAACCTCAAGGCGGTCTCCAAGTTCAGCCTGCTGTGCACGCTGGCGCACTTCGTCATCAACATCCTCGTGATCGCCTACTGTCTGTCCAGGGCGCGCGAGTGGGCGTGGGAGAAGGTCAAGTTCTACATCGATGTGAAGAAATTCCCTATATCCATCGGCATCATTGTGTTCAGCTACACATCTCAGATCTTTCTTCCCTCCCTGGAGGGGAACATGCAGAAGCCCAGTGAGTTCCACTGCATGATGGACTGGACCCACATTTCAGCCTGTGTCCTTAAGGGCCTCTTCGCCCTGGTGGCCTACCTAACCTGGGCAGACGCCACCAAAGAGGTCATCACAGATAACCTGCCCTCCACCATCCGGGCTGTGGTCAACCTCTTCCTTGTGGCCAAGGCGCTCCTGTCCTACCCTCTGCCATTCTTTGCAGCTGTAGAAGTTCTGGAGAAGTCAATGTTCCAAGATGGTGGCAGGGCCCTCTTTCCTGACTGCTACGGCCCCGGTGGGCAGCTAAAAACCTGGGGTCTTGGCTTAAGAGTAGGCCTGGTTGTCTTTACCCTGCTAATGGCTGTCTTTGTCCCCCATTTTGCCTTGCTGATGGGTCTAACTGGAAGCTTGACCGGTGCAGGCCTGTGCTTCCTCTTACCGAGCCTCTTCCACCTAAAGCTCCAGTGGAGAAACCTCCTGTGGCACCACGTTTTCTTTGATGTTTCAATTTTTGTTATCGGGGGCATATGTGCCATATCAGGCTTTATCCACTCCATCGAAGGCCTCATAGAGGCCTACAAGTACGACATCCATGACTGAGAGCCTCATTGACCATCTGACATTAAAATGGAGAATAATTTGTGTGAAATGTATATCTTTTTATGTTTGCCTTAGTGATAATGTGCAATAATGAACTCTATCCAACGATTAGGCACAACATTATGACCACTGAGAGGTAATTTAGTGGTAGATGGGATATTTTTGAGTGAACATGAAATGGGTTTAAAATGGGTAAAATGAGTAAGCATAAGTATCTGAGCAAGTTCTGCAAAGGCAAGTGGATCAAAGCTTTCCAAAACTGCAGCTCTTGTGGGGCGTTTCCCACCTTCAGTGGCAGTTTTTCATATCGTCCATACTGATTGTTGCCAGAGGGTTAAACAGATGAGTCCCATGTATATCAGATTGATGAAAAAGGTAAGCTAGTTACTCTAAGTATGTTGGAAACCCAATCAGAACTGGGCCACAGAGCAGTGGAAGAAGGTCGGCTGGTTTGACAAATCTCAATTTCTTTTATATCTGCTGGACAGAAAAGTTTGAAGCCTAGCAATGGGAGACTTTGTACCAGTTTGCATTGGTTCTCACACTCACACTATTTTTTAACAAGTCACTACAGGAAAAGTAAATGTTTAAAAAAAAAATTAACATTGTGCCAAAAATAAAACTGACTCAAAATCCAACATGGCTGCCAAGTGTTTCAAACAGGCAAAATGCTGTGATAATAATTTCTTTATGAACATCCCTGACAGCCTGTGTGTCATTTGATATTATCTGCACATAAAGGACTATTCCACCTTTTTATAACATTTTCCTTTTGGGATTTAATGCCTGTCATGAAGGAACGTAGGATCTTAGCCTGTGTTGGTAATTTCAAGTGGCAAGGCTGGCTATAGAATAGAATAGAATAGAATAGAATAGAATAGAATAGAATAGAATAGAATAGAATAGAATAGAATAGAAAATTCCTTTCTTGTCCCACAATGGGGAAAATCTGCTGTTTACAGCAGCAAAAAGATTATAGAAAAAATGGTCACACAAATATGGACCTTAGAAAAATGTTTAAGAATAACATAATACTGAAGAGTTATAAGATAAACAATAAAATAATCTACTGTTAAGTGTTTTAACAATATAAATCTGTGCACCTGGAGAATAAATAACCAATACAAAGGAGATTTTTACAGTAATGGATATTTGAAAATAGCAGCAACATCAGAGACGTGCAAAATGACAGCCGCATGTTAAATAACTGACTAAGATAGAAAGCGTGCAAAAATCAGCATAACTGTAACAACTTATTGAGTTATTGGGAACATTGGTGGTCATAGTCTTACAGCTGCTGGGAGCAAGGATCTGTGATAACGCTCCCTAGCGCTAACTACGATTAGCAGATTCTACTGGTTTTCTTGAAACCCTAATATAGCTGACTTAGGTTTGTTGTTTTTCCTCACACTGAATTCTGACTTCAGATGGAAATTAAACATCCTCAATGTAGGTGGAGTAACTTGCACTTTTCCCCTAACAATCATTGTGTGATTCCTCTGGAAGGCAAAGATCATTGAGCTATTACTATTGTTTGGATTTATAAGCTTGGCATTAACATTTTTCTAGGTATTTAATTTACTATCAGTTAATGCTAAAATGCTCTAAAGCCTTACCATCAGTTGTGCTCGTACCACAGTTTGATAAGTCTGATGCAATAAAAAAGACTAATTTCACAAACAGTGTGTTGTTTTAGACAATTTCATACTTAAAAGCTTTAGGTCCCTTCATCTATACCATAGAGACCTCCAAACTGCGACTATATGGAGATACTACAGCTCACATTCAGGGGTCCAGGTGGTCATAATGTTATACCTTATCAGTGCTGTGTAAAGTAGTTTGCTCATTCCAGGAAAAGTGTGTTATTCAGTGGACTGAGGAGAAACATTCTCTGCACCTGAAGAGGGCATTAAAAACTCTGTCCTTGTGTATATCTTTATGCAAAGATTCAGTGAAACATGTCAGTGTGTGTATGTGTTTAATCTGAGGAATGAAATATATGGAAAACAATGAAATTAATATGTTATTGCTGTTTTTTTTTTTTTTAAACTGCCATAGGTATCAATAACCAGAGAAAACACCAGGCAGCCATCAGATCAGATGGTGCTCTATAAACCATGAATATCTTCTGTGTAGTGGTCTGAACAGAGTGAATACTTCTCTGTTGGGATTTGTAGTTTCTTTTTTTTTATTCAACGTTCTAATGCCGGTTGAAGTACTTGTTTGTTTCCTCTGTGTTTTTAAGTGTCATTTTGGATGGAGTGAATTCAAGTGCAAGCAAGTGGATCCTAATTGTCTTACATAAAACAAATAAAAAAAATGTGTCTGATAATATTCTGTTCCTATTGAACGTGTTCATTGTGAATTAATGGAACTTATCATGGTGTGTGAGATAAAGAGTATTGGTTGACTTAACAGATAAATAAACCCAATATTTTATGGCTGGTGACTCTAATTGTTCTTTCCTTAGAATCATTTTTAATTTTTGCAGAACTATTCTGAAATTCCTCTTTGGGTTAGTTAAGCTTCCTTTTTTTGTAGTGTGTTTCGTTTCTGACTTTCCAATGTTCTAAAGTTTCTACACATTTGAATGAAACAAATGCTTAGCCAGCCTAATCCCAATGCCACTGATATTTTAAGTCAGGAAGGATAACATTTTGAATTTTGAGGATGATTTAAGAATCTTTCACGGTTACTGTTAAACAAATTGTCCTAAACGGCGGTAAAACAATAGGCTGATTGTATTTATTTGTGTTAAGTTTCATGCAGAGGTGGTCCTGTGTAAAATGAACTGCCCCCCTTTAGAAACTACTTTCAGTTCCTCTTTCCACTTACAGACACTTATATCTGTTGCTATTAGATGTCAGCCAGTTTCACTTCTCTGCAGTACAGTACAGGAATCAGGAGTTGCATCTCTTTGCTCTCTTTAGAAACAGTCCAGGCAAAAAGATACGTTCTCATTCAGGTCGAGCCTTTTCTTCAGAGCTTTTTCATCTGCTATCTGTTCCTTGTTTCAGGTATGCTTTTATTGTCATTTTTGAGGGAATTTTTAAGAAGCTTTAAAAATAATCTAAAGGTTTTAGTCATTGTTTAAACTCATTTTGTGCTTTCATTTTGAAGGTAAGACAATCTTGGAAAAGATGCTTCTCTCTGTGACTGTATTCCTCATGCTCATGCCGTGCTCCTGGGGAGAGAATCCTGCCGTGCAAGTCATCCTGACAAACAAGGGGCTACAGTATGGTAAGGGGATGTGTGTCTGTAAGCCTTTCCATAGCTGTATGCGGCCCAAATTTATTTAATTTTTAATGGGGAGCTTCCAACTCCTAGCATGAGCCAAAGCTTAATTCTTTTGCATGATGCATCTAACATGATACACATTAGATGCATTATGTGTGTAACGTGACAACCTTCATCACCCTTATGCTGTTTATGGTGAACAACTACCACTATGGTGTATGTCTCACTGAAAACCTCATGCCTACTTTTACACAAAGTGGTGGCAGCATCATGCTGTGGGATGTCTTTCTTAAACCGAGAAAGCTATAGACCAGGGGTGCTCAAGTCCAGTCCTCAAGAGCTACCATCCTGTAACATTTAGAGGCATCTCTTCTGTAACACACCTGAATCGAAAGGCTCAATCCTCTCATTTAGCCCAGCAGTGGCATGGTAACGAGCCACTCATTTGATTCAGGTGTGTTAAAAATGGGATGCAGAAAAAAGTTGCAGGATAGTAGCTCTTGAGGACTGGACTTAAGCAATCCTTTTATAGACAGACAGATAATGACATGAAAACCTGGTATGGATGCCCATCCGGCTCTGCTATGCTTGCATTTGCAGGTAAACACGTGGGAACTGGATGGGTTCAAGACAAGTTGAAACAAATAACCCTCCCTGACATCAGTGGTAGTGTAAACATCTTTATTGGAGAAGTACACTACACATTATCAGGGTAGGATCATGTTTATAACAGTTGATGAGCATTTCTTCTACCTTGATTGTCGATCCCAGTTTTTTTTTTTTTTAAACAGCTTTTGGTTTTCACATATTTCATCTGCACCTTATTTTATTGGCCTGTTTGACTGAAAATTCACACCTTATTCTCTCCCTTTTAGTGTGACTATTAAAAAGTGTGACCTCCCAGAGCCTAATGTTGAGTTCTTCAAAAGTATAGGCTTGAATACATCCATCACTGGTCTCAGTTTTGCTGCTAGTGGTGAATGGAGCACACGGTTTGGTGTAATGTGAGTCTTCTTCTCTTTTTTTCTGCATTCAATTTTAATAAGAGCACAAGTTACCCCTCCTCCCTAAGAGCTGTTTAACTGCTTTTTAGATGGTGTAGAATGACTTTCTAAGAGAGATTTACACGCTGTGTGTTCACTTAGGCAGGTTCTCATTCAGGTCAAGACATTTCTTCAGAGCTTAGGCGGTTCACTTGTTTACAATCAAAACAGTCGGGGAATTTTTTTAAGTTTTGTTTCTGCACATCAACTTATAAATAAAGAGAACCTTGTGATTTCTGTCACTTCCTCTTTTTCACATCAATATTTCAAGTCATGCTGAATGGCTAAAATTCAAACAGAAAATAAAGTTCAACCCAGCCTTAGAAAGAATCAACGTAGACCTCTATGTATTTCATAGGGATTTCATGTAAGAGGCTGTCATAAAATTGAAGAATTGAAATAAAAAAAAAAGTCGTTTTTAAATTATTCTACAAAGAAAACTGTAGCATGTATTCTATGTTTTAGCCTCAAATGAGGTAGCTTCATGATACAATTGGGTCCTTCTGTTTAAAACTGCAAGGTTGGAATCCTCAGGTTGTGAGTTCGAAACCCATTCCCACAGACTACCACTCTGGCTCTCTGAGCAAGACCCTGAACCCACTCCGACAAACTGGCCACCCCTGGGTGCTGCACAATGGCAGCCTACTGCTCCCAAAAGGGAATGCGTTAAATGAAGAAAGTTCATTTCTCCATTGTAAGATCGATAAAATGCAATTTGTTTAGTTAACAACATACCACTACACACAGATAGTACATTTCTAATTGAATTATGCATGCATGAACTTCCTCCTACGAAAAGACATGAAAGCCAAACTACTCTTTAAAGCATGAATATGTGCGTGATGATCATGTCTCAGTAAAGAAGCTGGAAAGCCCGCATTGGAGAACCTGAGACTCCACGAGTTTGGCCCAGTGATGACAGAAAGCTATAAAAACTCACGTAGCTGATTCCCAATATCTATGTAGCTGACACAGCTGATAAGGAAGAAGCTGTTCTGGTCAGGAGAAACCAAAATTTGGCCTTAAAGCAATGCCTTTATTGGGGAAAAAAAAAAAACTCCAATCAACATGCTGAAGCATGTAGATGGTGTGTTCAAGGTAGATGGCAACAAATACAACAAAGCAAATACAGGTTATTTCATAAAAACAGCACCAGTATGCCAACAGACCTCTGTCCATAGGTGAAATTTTGATCAACATTTCTAATCTCCTTCTGTTGGATCCCCAGACATGACGGTGGATCATTCGACATGGCTATATTCAACATTGGTCTGATCTCTTATGTGAAACTGAGAAATGATGCTAAGGGGCATCTGTTTGCCACCAGCATCGGCTGTGATGCTTCAGTCGGTGACGTGATCCTCAATTTCTACGGTGGAGCTAGGTACTGAAAAAACAAAAAAAAAACATGGAAGGATTTATCTAACTCACAACCATGCCTGGATATAAAACCTTTTCCTTTCTGTGTCTGCAGTATTATTTTTAAGCCATTTATCAAGTATTTCAAGGGACATATACTTAGGAAAATACAAGAGGCCGTATGTATTTCAGCACACCATGATTACATAATTTATATATTAATCAATTCATATTACTTAACCGAAGAACACTGTCATGTGCTGAAGTTAATACTGATTATGGGATTTTTTTTTTCTCATCAGATCTGTCCTGCGGTTAGGACAGCCATAATGGAGTTAGACCTCCATCTACTGACCATGAATGGTAATGAACATCATAAAAAAGTTCCAGAAAATGTGATGAAATTATATTTATATGGAATTTCAACATAAGTAATGTATGTCGTCTCAGTTTCCTATAATGTGAATGAGGTTCTCAGTCTTGACGTCCCTCTCTCTGGTCTACCTGTCATTGGTGCCTCAAACCTACAGTTAGGATTCAAGGTAATGTTATACAGCAGAGCATCAAACCCAATCTCTGGGGCAGATTGACCATAAAACCATATTTTATGACAAACGTATGATCTTTTATGTCAAAGGGGGAGTTCTACAGCATCAAAACTCACAAAGAGCCTCCCTTCGAGCCCCAGAAGTTCATCCTCCCTGCACAGGCAGGCTATATGCTGTCAGTGGGAATGTCTGAGTTCACTCTGAACTCGGCCTCCTATGGATACTTCTCAGCTGGAGAGCTTCATGTCCTCATTAACGACAGCATGGTCTGTGCATCCGCAAAGAAAAAGCAGAAGAAATTTGATGCATTTTTATTTAATTATCTCTTTAATTATTGTTTTTCTGTTACGAAAAAACATTTCATGTTTTCAGATACCTCCTGGTATTCCTTTCCACCTGAATACCTCCTCAATGGGAAATTTAATTCCTCAGGTAGGTTTATCCCTTCTGAGTGAGACGTATTTTCATATGCAATCATTACATTGTGTATTTCAACATAATTAAGCTGCAGGTGACACAGTCACAACCACCAAAGCTGTGATTTATTTCACCAACTATGATATTGACAAAGACGTGTCTCCTTCTAAAGATTAATGTTGCAGCTCAATAAAGTAAATAGCAGAGAGAAATATAAATAGCTTTTAAAAATTTTCCACAACAAAAAACGGGTTTGCATTTTTATTTAACCCTCTTTATTTCTGTGAACGTGAAAGAAATCTAATTTAGCCACCTGTGCTCATAATCTATCCAATTAATAAACTAAGTCTGCCCACTTTTGATCTAACCCATATATGAATTAAAGTGTTCACTGATGGTCTCAGATGTTTATTAGAGAACATGAGGAAGAACAGCATCAGGAAATCCTAACAATGTTAAGTTTTTGTAACAATATTTTGAAAATTTGTGGAGAAATTAAGAAGCAATAAGAAAAAATAAGCAGGAGATCTAAGGTTGCTGTGGAGGATAAGAAATATTGCAAACTTCACAATGACAGTACTTTGCTCATTATTAATGTTTGAATATAATTTACATTTTAAACATTTTGGACACTTTAGGAGTATTATGTTTCGACACACCTAAACAAGACATTTTAGAGCCTAACTAAGCTCTCAAAATATGTAAAAGTATTTTTTGACATACAAAGACTTTTTTGCGATACAGTTAGCCCTACAGAGGCTGGCATCCCATAAAAATACACCACTACTGTGATGATATAAATAAGAGCTTCAATGAATTTGATCTCCCTTAAACAGCTTGAAGTATTCTATCATAATTCAAACTAAAAATCTGTAACTCTCTCTCCGTCCAGCTTCCTAAGATGTTTCCAGGTTTGATGATGAATCTGAATGTTTATGCCCGAGAGGCTCCGCTGTTTTCCTTCCAACCCGGCGTCACGACCCTGGGGGTCAAAGCCAGTGTGAAGGCCTCTGCTATTGAACCAAATGGTACTCAGGTCCCACTGTTCACACTCAACATTGTGAGTTCTTCTGTACAATCTTTATGATAAGGTGAACTAAAATGATAAATAGGCTTATTGTTAAATTTTTTTTACCTTGAAGGATTTGAGTGCCTCCTTTAAAATGGTGATTGGTAAAGGAAAGCTGATGGGCTCTATGGCAGTGGATAAGTATGCATCAAATTTGAACAGAATTAAATATTTGACTCCTTTTCTTTTAGCACAGTTAAAGTAACAACACTGCCCTCTTTTAGCATTACCCTGAGCCTTGCCTCCTCTGAAATCGGAGACTTTAAGGTAAGCTGTGCATAATTACGAGTAGATTACTTGTTGGTTATGGTGCAAAACGGTGCATTTTTGTTTGCAGGTTGATCCGTTGGAGACCTTAATGAAGACAGCCGTGCGTCTTGCCCAGATGAAAGTGAACTGTAGGTTTCAGTTTAATCTCTTTGGACCACATGATTCATTAATGATTTCTACTTCCTTAACTTTTAAGATTTAGTAAATACTACAAATATAATTCAAATAACCACCTTCTTTGTGTCGGTTACCACTGCAGATTAGTGGTCTCTAAGTATTTGTGTCTTGAAATCTACTTCTTTGTTTCAGTAATACTGGGTAAGGGCATTGTTTTACCGAGAATGAAATATGTGCAGCTGGTTAACACAGTACTGAAAATGGACAAGGTAAATTGTTAATGGAAGAAAACCTTGAAATGTCACTAGAAATTATCTTAATGATCATTGTTTGTTGTCCAAACAGGGGTTTGTGGCCGTTTTTTCAGATGTGGAGACTCTGCAAACAGACAGAAACGACTACATCTAAACATCAAATATGCAAAATCACTCTTTGTTTTCTAGGTTGATAATGAAATTTTCTCCAGATTGAACTGATCCGAATGTTTTTCCACCAGATAAAAGCACTTTTTAATGATTCAACCACATCTTTCCAAGACTTGCTATCAGATACTGAATTAACACATTAATAACTATGTCAAATTATAAACAAATCTGGTAATTAATACAACTGATCAAAGACCTGAAGTCTGTAATTGTTTAATAATAAATATTAATATAGGTCCTACATGGTGTCTTGCTGATTTATTAAAATTCTCAACATCTCCGCTCTTCAATTCTCTAGTTGTGCCAATAGACAGACTGATTCATTTTCACTTATGAATAAAACAGGTTATTTTACTGAAATGTCTGTATCACTTTTATAAGTAGATACGAGTGGCTGCACAGCTAACAACAAATCAATGACTTCCTGTTTTCCTGAACCAAGAGTCTGACGTGAGGCTTCAATCTTTATGTGCTAGAGAACTCTTAACTTTGTCACCACAGAGCAGGAGGATGAGGCAGATACTGGTTTCCTCCAAAGGTTTCTGTAGGAACCACATCAAAATGTTCACCAAGTCTCCAGAACTAAGAAATCTGTTTATCTGCTAAGCCTGCTCTCTTTTTCTGTCCCATCATCATTACAAAGTAAAATGTTTTCTGGTCAGATTAGACTACCGTACAACTGATCGTTTGGGCAAGAGATGAAAGGTCTAGTTTATGAGGAAATACTTCATGCCCCTGTAAAGTATGCTGGAGGATGGTCAATGATCCACTGGACTTGTTGCTTACTTAAAAAAAAAAAAAAAAGATTTTATTACGGTTGCATTAAAGCTGATATTTTTTTTTTTTAAGACAAAAGATTTGTTAATTAAAAAACAGACTTCACAGCCTAAATAAAACCATGACATCTCTTTATTTTGAAAGCTTTCAGTGCTCAATCAATAGTCTCTGGTACATGTTAACATTCTTGGAATGTAGCACCATGAAAATATAAATATGAGTCTATTTACAGCCAATGTTAAAATGTTCCCCATAAAAAAAAAAAAAAAAAAATAGTTCTTCCTTCATGAAACAAGACACTGCGTGTTCAGAGGAGGATGACGCTTAATGAAAACTAATTTAAATATTTATAGATTTTGAAGTGGTGGGAGTGAAAAAGACCAGCATGAGTTCGATAAAGACTGACAGGGACGGTTGGATCCTGTTCAACTTCCTGCATGCAGATTTTCATTTCTATAAATGCAAGTTTCCACAGTGAGACAAAGAGGGAAGAACATGAAGAGATCTAGGTGGTTCCAATGCATCCACCGTCTTAACCTCAAAATTCAGTCGGAAGTAAATCTTAATAAAAACATGACCTTCCTTTATTTACACCTCTAAACCAACGGCTTCGAGACGTGAGCATTTTAACAGTCTTAACAACAAATAAAATAACACTGACATTAACACACAGGAGGATGAAGCGGTCGAAGCGTACAGGGAGGTTAAAGGGTAAATAAAACAAGTTATAGTTGTGTCGTTAGAAGTGATTTTGGCACAGTCAATACAGACGACTTTAGAGCATGAACAGAACACCGCGACCCCACATCCATTTCCTAACATGTACCCTTCAACAACTTTCTTCCACCTGATGTTTACATACTGAAAACAAGTTAAATATTCAAGTATGAACATTCCTAAAGTTTAACATGTAAACCGTACAGCTTAGCCTCATTGTAAAAGAGAAGAACACACTATTTGAAACTTTCCATAAATAGATCAGAAAAACACAGAGAGAAAAGATGGATCAACACTGCTGATAAAAACCAGCGCCTGCATCACATTTTTAATCAGCTGGAGAATCTCCTAGCAAGTCAAAGCTGCCTTTCTCTTATGTGCAATAACAGGTTCTGCTCATGGGGCGTTGGTTTAATTTGGACCCCTGCAATTAGAGGAAATCTGCAGTCAGAGAAGTCTAGCTCCTATAGCTACATAGAAAATCTGCCTTCTCTCCAACTCTACAACCCAACTAGAAACCAATTCAGACAGAAACTAGAGAAACGTAACCTGACAAAATGAACCGCTGTTGAGATTTTTACCTTCCAGTAACTAACAGCCTGTCTGCTCTAGTAGAATTCAGAAAAAGATGGATCTCAGTAGCACAAGGACAGCCCATACTATCTAAAAATGTGCTACACCTCTTTGTGGAGGTTTGAGCTAGCAATGAAAGGCTAAAGACAGACCAGGGGGTGAAAACGGTGACTATTCTGAGTGGACTTGTAGGCACAGCGTGAATCATTTTGAAAAACATGGCTACATTACAGAACTAGAGACTTAAGAGCTTTAAGTTCTGCCTGATTTAAACCCTGTTTTTGTTTGTTAAACTTTCTTAGTGTTCCCTGTAAATGTCCACAGAGACAGTTGGAGGAAAAAAAAGTGCAGAGTTGCTGAGAAGAACAGATGTTCTTATGGAAAGTACATATAAAAATGTTGGGGACCAGAGGAAGGGGCTGCGAGGTTTGAGGTCGTTTGGCAGGTTAGGGCAGGGGACCCCTTTAAAGGGGAAGATGTCCGAGTCTGTCCTTCAGTGGTGCAGAAGTAGGCAGATGATAAAAAGAAATGCTGGGGTCATTTTTCTGTAACGGCTGCTGCCATTGGAACACGCATGGAGCCCCGCGCAGTTGCTGCCAGCTCCTCGATCTCAGTGTTCAACCGCCTGATCACCCACTCCATCGCCTCCCGACCCTGTAACAAGATAGTTTACACAATTAAAATAAAAATTTTAAATTTATTTTTTTATTTCACGGTAGCTGATATGGAAGTCCCAAATCTCATTGTATCCGTTGCAGAATATAATGACAATAAAGGCTTTTTTGACTTTTGACT
Source organism: Cyprinodon variegatus (assembly GCF_000732505.1). NCBI lineage: Eukaryota > Metazoa > Chordata > Actinopteri > Cyprinodontiformes > Cyprinodontidae > Cyprinodon > Cyprinodon variegatus. Next base: position 949,708 of record NW_015150611.1, read on the forward strand.
TAACAAACAAGGAAAGACTGAGACATTAGAAGTAAGAAAAGCATCAGGTCAGCTTTGCTTTGGTGGAATAGAAAAAGGACAAACACAAACAGACTCACCTTATTAGCATTTACAGATATGGTCTTAGCCATGAGTCCCTCTAGATAGCTGCTCAGACTGACACCCTTCACACTGATCAGCGCCTCCTGAGTTAACACCGTTCTAGAAGCAGAAAATAAAGCAAATGCAGGTAATTGAAAGAACATGAATATTTATGTTTGTAGTTTTATGGAGTTTACAACCTTCATAAGGAAAATTGGAAAAAACAAACAGATTTTGGTCAATTTGGTGCTTATATCAGTGAAATTCAGCTCCAGTCTTTAAAGGACAGTGTCCTTAAAAGATGATTCTCTGCTTTTAACACACAAGTCAGGGCATAACAATGCAGAGAGAACCTTGAACATGCAGGACATCACTAACCTGACTCCGCCAGATGGATTTGCTCCGCATATCCATCTGGAAACCTTCCGTTGAAGTAATTTTGGGACGGGGCGAAAATACTGGTTACCTGATTGGCCGATGTTGGTGATAGACGCGTCACATAAAC
>NW_015150611.1:950303-967056 GCF_000732505.1 Cyprinodon variegatus
AGGCAACTCTTGCCGAAACCAGTCGGGAGAAGAGCAAAAACATCTTTACCTCTGAGAAAAGCCTCCAGAGCAGTGTTTTGCTCTTCTTTCAGTGAAGAAATACTCTGTAATTCCGATAAAACTTGCTCGTTAGCCACGTTAACGTTAGTTTCATCGGCTGAAGCCGCCATGTTCTTTAGACTGAACTGTCGCGCTTCTCGTTGCGTCACACCTCAACCCGCCTCAGAGCCAATGCTGATTGGACGTTCGTTTGGTGAACGGCTCCAAATTTTCTTTAACGGAGAGTCTCCAGACTGATCTGCGAGCGAAACCTTGAAAGCTCGCGAGATCAGGATGGTCTCACGAGGCTAGGACATCACTTCTTAGGATCTGAATACACCTGGCTTCAAGCTAAAGGAGAAGTTGGGATTACTTACTTTCCAGGGTCTTCTGGGTGGGGCTTGTATGTCAGCTTCTCATCCACAGATACCATGTTGGTGAAGGAGATCTAAGCAGAAATAAAAGCCAGAACTTTTAAATAACACATTTAAATGAAGAGCAAATGGATTTTTACAACCGATGAAGCTGGAAGTGTAATTTACTGGCAATGTTTGCTCATCCTCCTCATAGTCTGAGAATGTCTAACAACAAAAACGCATATCGTCCCTCTTTCACCAGTTTCTGACTATGCAGGTTTGTGTCGGTTCGTTTTCATGTCAAAGGAATTCAAACCTGTGTAGTGAATGTTTCTTACCTGAATTTATTTGGTTACTTATCTTTACTCTGTTTAAATCTACATACTTAGCAAACTACTTAACGTAAAAAGTCAATTTTAAGCTAAAAACTGAAAAAAAAAAAACACTTCTATAATCATGTATAAATTAGGAGTGGTCACTGGTTACATTTGGGATAAATGTGACAGGGTAGAAAAGGAAGCTTGCTGGCAGAAAAGGCCAGATGAAGGTTTTAATTGACCCACAGCAAACAAAAACTAAAGCCCTTTAGTCAAAGTCAAGCTATAAACAACACCAAGGGCAAACATTGCAAACGTTTACGTCTATTTATAGTTTCATTTTTGTCCCCTCTTATCAAACCTAACTTTGGGTAAAACAGATTAATTTGCTTAAGTAACTTTGAACCCAGAAACCCTTCCCATGTCTAACTCTTTTTATTGGTTTTACTCACATTTGTTGACTGTAGCTCAAAGGTTTTCTGGTTGGGGTCCACGACTGAATGCTCTTGAACGTAGGTGCAGGTTCTTGTTACTCCAATAATCTGAAATCAAAGACACTCATCAAGCCTGAGGCACAGCAAAAGAGTTTGAATTTTCTTTTAATAATAAAACAAAAAGCCTTTTTGATCAGTAGACATACTGATTTTGCCATGGCCGGAAGCCCCCACTCTGTGCTGAGTAGTCTGGTGCTGTGTAACCGTCCTTCTGAATCCACATTTCTGTCCAGAACGTCAACACCAAACACACTGGGGTTCATGGGGTTGGGGTACTTCTGCATTGCTGCCTTGGTCACCGTCTCCCATGGATGGCTGTTAACAGGAAAACAATGAGACAATTGTATGAATGTTAAATGTGAGCCAAAAAAATAAATAAATCAGGAGTTACTGTTCCAAATATAATTGCAATTTAATAAAACACTATTTCTAACCTCAATCTTGGTCACATCATATTAAACAAGAATTATTTTTTATATATTTTTCTCAGTCCAGCCCTTTAGGTGGTGTTAATATGCTTAAAGTGGGATTGCTCCCACATAAAAGCAAAGAAACTTTGAGTTAACATTCAGATCTATAAATATAGAAGTAAGCATTTTTTTAAAACTAAGTTAACAATAAAGTCCTGCAGTAACGTGGCAAGTGGTGGCTTAGTGGTTAGGCCATAGGGCTTGGAATCCTGAGGTTGTGAGTACCAAACCCACTTCCAGAGACTGGACTGAGCATATTGGCTCAGACTCTCCGATCACACCATTAATTTCAATGATCCTGCGCTGTGGCCAAGAAAAATGACTGATTCTGACTGTTGTGCGTTTAATGGCAAAACGGAAGCCTTTATTAGAGATGCCAAATGAACTGCCAGAAAATTCAGAGGGCAGAGTTAGGGACTGGTTAATATACAGCAGGTCAGAGAAGGCTATATTTTGCCGTGCTTGCTGTTCTCTTATGAAGTAGAGAAAAGATCAACTAGTGAAATAAATTCAATAGATGAGAAGAAAATATCCAACATTAAATGCAGAAAGATATGAAAGATTTCCAGGGCATGAAAGAAATTGCACATACAAAAATTGTTATTGGAAATGTAACAACCTGCTTCAGATTTTCCTATCTGTACCTTTGACTGACTGGAGGTGATTGGGCTGTCAGTAAAATTAAGATAATAAAAAACTATCTGGGCTCAAGGATGTACCAGGAAGATTCAATGGTCTGGCAATGCTGTCTATAGAGCAGAGGTCACGGATTAGCGGACCGCAGTCCGGATCTGGACCCACCTGCTGGATAATCCGGATCCAACCTGATTGAAAACATCTATAATTTGATGCATGTTGTCTGAAAACAGTGTCTAAATGTAACTTGCGCCGCTTCTCCTGTTACCATGAAATCCCACATCCTCCGTCTCCGCTCTACAGCGCTCCAGACCTCCTGTGCAAAGCAAAGCCTAAAGCCTCCGCTGTTCCTCCCCTATCGCTGCACTCCGACTTATCCTTGGAGCTCGAGGAGAACATGCGCGATATTATCATTAAATTGAAAAACATGCAGAAATTAATATGACATATTTAAAAAATCCCCACCAGCATCCAGCACATGTACGGTTTCTGATGGAGGTGGGAAATCTGCTTCCTGGTCTGTTGAAGTACCAATATTTTGCATCCAATCTTTTAAATAAACGGTGTTAGTTTTTTGAAATATATAAGAATTATGCTCCAATTTGTAGTTACCAATCTGTTGTTACTATATTTTAATTTGAAAAACCGGATCTTCTCGTTTTTTTTTTTTTCCGGTTTGGTGGGATTACAATTATGGATCTAGACCACGCCGGACCAGAGCGGAGCCTGAACATTTAAGAGTATGTTTGGCTCAACCTCCTGCTGTGAAGCAGCATTCTCCATCATGAACATAATCAAAAATAAATATGGATAAAGGCTCAAAATGAGCGCCTTGATATGTGCTTGAGAATGGCTTTTTATGTCCATTCAAACCAAGTGTTAAAGCCTTGCAGAGCAGCCTAAAGATCACAGCTCTCCTTAAGCCATAAAAAAGAAAGAAAATAAACGGTCAGTTCAGGTGTTTTATAAAATATGTGAATCAGGAAATTGTCTATATACCAAACTGAATGATTGTTGTTCTCTGTTTCAAAAAACACTTTAGATTTTAAAGTGGAAAATAATTTTCTTTTCTTTTTATTTAAAAATTCAATGTATAACATGAATGCATAAACAGTAAGAGATTATATATAAAAATGTCTCTGGACCATTACTGGTTGGCAATTTTCTTTATTCTGACCCTGCAGATTTTTTATTGGCTATACCTGCTATAAAGCATCAGCTTGTTAAAAAATTAGACTTTAAAGGCATAAGGGGGAGGTGAAAAACAAACAATACAGGTTTAGAGGGGGGCCCAGAAAGACTGTGTTGTGTGCGTATATATATATATATATATATATATATATATATATATATATATATATATATATATATATATATATGGGCAAACACATTTCTCTTTTTACTTGTGCATTGAAACGCGTCTGCAGGAAGATGATTATGTCACAGGATTCAGAATCACACAGAACTAATCAATGGCGCACTGACTGGTCGTTTCCAGGTAGCGGATTGCGCAGACTCAGAGCATCAGAGCATCACTACGTCTGAGCTTACCCAGAAACTTCTAGAGATGAAAAATGCCACAAACCAGACTATTGTTCTGCATGGAGCTTAGTTCGGTAGCCCTGAATGGGGCGGCACGTAAATAAAGCATTGCTTATTTAATGAGGGAAGGAGGGAGGTCTCTGCAGCGACAGACTCGCACAGTTATGACAGTTATGTAACGCTGAAAATATTATACGTAACATTTAACTGGCAGCTCTCCCTGAAAACCACCAAGTTTAACATAAAAGCAAGTCTTAATATGATAAATATGCTTAAAAATAAACAAGGAGCGAAGAATAATAAACAAAATAAAAAAAAAAAAGCATGCTAAAACTAAAACTTGGCTAACTAACGGTTTATTTCCATTCAACAAAATTTAAATATTCATGTTTAAAAGCTAAAACCCTGCCGTGCTAGCCATTATAAACAGACTAATAAATGTCCGGAATGTACTTTAAGCAGCTTCCCGTCAAGTTACCTAACTTCGCTACAACCTTAGCCGAGGAAGCTAACTAACAACAGCAACGATTACAAAGAGGAAGAGGGAACAACCCGAGTTACACAACAGATAAAACCTTAGTTGCGCACGGTTAGATATCATAATAGAAAGGGATACACTTACTTGAAAATGTGCTCTGACGCCCAGATCTTCATTATTTCAGGCTTTTATGTCAGAAGCTTGGGAGCCGGGGCGACTTAATGACAGCGTGCCCGAAGGGAAGAAGGACGAAAGACCGACTGAAGCAATGAGGGAAGCCTTTCTTCGGTGTACTTTAACTGAGCAGCCACACTGCCCCCTGGTGGCAGGAAAAGTATTGCACCAGTATCCAGAACAATCTAAAATATATACTTTTTTTTGTTTTCTCTTTTTTAGATAAAAAAAAACACCTTATTATATGATTTAATAACCATTTGTTCTAGATCTAAGATTATTATCTAAGATTTTTATTATTATGAGATTAAAATGCTGTTGATCACAATATTGTGGAAAAACATTTTCCGGTCCTAGGCTGATATTGTTTTGGTGTTGTTGCGTTTTTGTCATAATATTTACTTAATATTTGACCTATATCTAAAATCAATCCTCATTCTGGAATCTTTATTTCAAATCTTAGTTTCAGTCAGACCACAGACACCTTGATATGCATACGACATTACAAAGTAAAGTGTTAATAAATGAAAACGTTAAAATGGATAGTGGATTTGCTTCAAAATGTTTATCCAAAACTGATATAAACAAAAAAGGGGGAAAAAACCCTCAAAAACGACATACTCTTTAGAAAACTATCTTTTTTTCTTTTGAAGATTTCCTTACAAACACAACTCAGAATCAGAATCAGAATCAGAATCGGGTTTATTGCCATTGTTAGTGAAGAGGTTCANAAGCCTTTCTTCGGCGTACTTTTACTGAGCAGCCACACTGCCCCCTGGTGGCAGGAAAAGTATTGCACCAGTATCCAGAACAATCTAAAATATATTAATTTATTTATCATATAAATTGTTTTGCTTACTCTTTTTTTTTAAGATAGTGAATTTAAGATTTTATGATAATTGTATTATTATAAAATTATTTTTTCCCCAGTACTGTTAAAAACAATACTGGGGAAAAAATACATTTTCATGATCTAGACTGATATTATTTTATTGTTTTTGTTGCGTTTTTGTCATAATGCTTACTTAATATTTGACCTAAATCTAAAATCAGTCCTCATTCTGGAATCTTTGTTTCAAACCTCAGTTTCAGTCAGTCAATCAGACCACAGAAACCTTCATATTCATACTACATTAGAAAGTAAAGTGTTAATAAATGAAAACGTTAAATTGAATTTCTTTCAAAATTTGTATCCAAAACTGGTATACACAAAAAAAGGGAAAAAACCTCAAACACAATATTAACAACATCCTCTTCAGAAACTATCTTTCCTTACAGATTTCCTTATAAACATAATATTACAGAAGTTCATTCGTGCAAACAGATAGTTACAACAATCACACAACGAAAACAACTACAATAACAAACAATATAGCAACATTACAGTTCTCCTTCTGATTAAAAACAAAACAAAACAAAAAAATGTTGAATTGAGCTGAATTTTCAAGTATTTTAAAAGTTATTTTAAATAAGACTTATCCAGAAACATAAGAGGTTATTTCTAATGGGCGCGGCTTCAAATCGTCATCCCTGTCAATCACTGCCAGGAACGTTTGTTATTGGACAGTGCGGGCCGAGCGTACGTTAAATTACGTCATCACGCAACCAATCGACCTGTCCTTGAAGGAATAAAGCAGTCAAAATGGTTGCATACTGGAGACAGGCAGGCCTGAGGTAAATTAAATTATAGTAGTTTTATATGAATTAACCTTGAGTTACTTCATAGAAAACCGTAATATCTAGAGTAACGTGTTTGTGCAATTAAAGCCATTTTCTAATGTTTGTAAGATAGCCTTAAATTAAATTTCATTGCCCTGCTATGTGCTATTAGCATCAGTTAGCTTTAATACTTGACCTATCTGCATGAGATTTTATTAAAGTTTATGATTAAACAAACGGTAAAATTATTCTTGATACATAATATTTAACTTGAGACAAATGTAACTTATCATCCCGGCCACATTTAGACATAATATTGTATGTTGTTTAGTATCAGGCTAACCATTGTGTCCTTCCAGCTACATCCGCTTCTCTGCTATCTGCGCCAACGCTGTGCGGGCTGCGCTGAAACCGCAGTTCAGAACCGAGGCACTAAAGGCCGCAGAAGCCAGCGTCAAAATCACAAAGCCCAAAACAGCATGTAAGTTTTGTTTCTTCTTAATATAGCTGGATTAGCTCTTTTCATCCTGATGTTTCTTCCCGCATTTAGGTCAGTGAGGATGACATTGAAGGCTAATAAGCAACCTTTACCCAGATTATTTTAGATTAGAGCTGCAATTTAAGATTATTTTGCAAATCAAATACTATATAATTTTTTTTCGATGAATTTATCAATAATCGGATAGCAAAAGGTTAATTAAACAAAAACTTGGCCACTTATTTTCAGTTTATTTATATTTTCATCTAAAACATTTCTGTCAAACTCGGAAAGTTGTTATAAACTACTTATAATATTGATGGAACCTGATCCTTAAAGCTAACTGCATCTATCTGCTGACATATCAGATCTGCTGATTTTTGATAAATAAATTTTAAATCTTGCTTAGATTGAATTAAAGACTGCTGCGCACCACCAGAGCAGACTACTACTCCTTAACATTTTGTTTTGACACGTCCTGCATGGACCTTTTCAACATTGATTTTATTTACATAAGATCCCCACTTAATTATAGCTGTGATTTCTGTGGCAAGAGTGCATTTCATGCATAAAAGTAGCATGGATGTGTACTTAATTGGTTCCCTGTTGCACTATCCAAAAATAGTTTATACACTGATGGCTAGGTGTAAAGCTAGGATATTTGAACAGGAATATATTGTGTATCTGCAAAATGAGGAAAAACAAATGAATTTTCGTCACATAATTATTGTTTTGTCAAAAACTATATACACACACAAATGTGTAATTTTTTGGCATTCACACATGAACAAAGTTAAATATTCCATTTTGTTTTTATTCATATAAGTTGTATTTAAAGTAAATGTTCTACTCTGATGGGGGAAAAAAAGCTTATAGTAGATAATTCCTTTCCTATGTTGATTATATTCCCATCTATGATGTCTTTAAGTACATGTTGGCCTACCTATAGAGGTCTGCTGGGTTCATTTTGAGTATTCATGCTCTAAACTGAGGCGTCTTGTTTTCACCTACTGTAGCTATGGATGTATGTGTAAAAATGTGTGGCCCAAATAAGCAAGCAATACTATAAGAGCGTTTCATTGATTGATGCTGTACCACTCAAACATGGTTAATTGTGTAATCTATTCCAAAATTGAATTACTAGTAAAAGGATTTTCTCTCGTTTCCTTTCAGGATGTGAAGCTGTTGTGTAAATAGTTTCTTCCTGGTTTTTGAGGCCCTGTTTCCCTCCTGTCCTTCAAAACATGGAGAAGAAGAGTTTGGAGAACATCTGGAACCACATGTTAGCAACTGGGACCTGAATGAAATTGATCTTTATATGTAATTAAAAATGGCCATCATGAATGATTTGCCTCTTTAGTGTTCTGTTGTCGAACATGGTAAAGATGTGTAGAACGAGTTTTATCATATAACAAGTTTTTGTATTTATTTATGATTCAGTGTACAGGAACACAGTGTTTACCAAGGCATGACTTCTTTATTTTTTTTAATACATTCACCTGTCAAAGATTGTAGTTTAACCTTATAGAAGGATCAATAATACATGTCATCAAATCCTAAACCTAAAACCATCAGACACGCATGCATTGCAAATCGGGCTTCAAGTTGGCAGGAATATTTGACCAGTGGTACAGTTCAAAGATTGTTAAATACAATATTGCTTAGTGACCAACTCTGATACTTGGGGTGTTGTGGAGGGAGGCATTTCGGGTCTGTTGTCTCTCCAATATGTGTCCATATTGCCCTGCTCTACAATCATAATGAATCACTAGAATAGATTTCTTCATTGGAAGCTGCCATTTCAGGTTAAAGGTATTTATCATTTAAAATTGTTCATCTTCTGGAAAGCCTGTCTTTGAAGGTTTCCAGTGAAGTAAAATTTTTCGTTCACATTTGAATTTATTTTCCTTTAATCCACTAAATCAAACTTTCTGTTACCATTCAAACTAGTGAAATTGTGTCAGGGAAGATGCCTTATACCAGCTCTACAAACTCTTTGGTTGTACTTTAACTTGAGTAATAATTCTATGCCCAAATCAAAAATATATATTAAACATCCCAGTTTCATTAGTATTTTGTCTTACATCTGATTTAAAAAGAACTTGGAAAATAACTCTTAAGGGTCATGTCCTATTAATAATAACAGGCTTTTGTACATTTTTTGTACTAGGTTAAGCTTACTTTAAAAACACCTACTGAAATTAGCATTGGTTTAATTGAAGGTTTAATGAACAATCAAAGAACATTCCCTATTTAAAGATTATATTTGTTTTTTCAATATAACAAATATGTCCCAGGAAAGAGATAATGGTAATCTCTCTACAACAGGAAATACTTTTGATTCTAACATTTACTCTAAACCTGAAGATCTTGCTGCATAGTGTTTTTGACAGCTCTCACTGTCAGAACTGATCACTTGTCGCCTTTAATCCTCGCTCCCCCCACAACACCAGAGTGAACATTTTCAACCCATACTAACAGTGGGTAGGGTCTCGAGTCCTAGCTGTCTTTCTTCTCTCTGGTCATCTTGATCATGGTCTCTGGGGATCGATAGAGGAAGATGAGTTTCTCAAACAGCGTCTCTTCCAGCTCCATCTCTCCGGTCTCTCGAACAACAAAGATGTCCGTGCAGAGCTTCAGGACCCTGTCCACACAGGGAAGTTCCTCAAACATGATGGAGCGGGATATCCCGTTGAAGAATTCCCGGACAAACTTCCCGATGACCAGCACCACCGACATGTACAGGCCAACGATTCTGCAACAATAAGAACAAAACGAGTCTAAACAAAATCATGTAATTTTGCTTTATCTGCTCTGTGGTCAACTATTTCATCATGGGGCAAAAAATATAAGAAAATGTGTTTCACTAATTCTTATCTTTGTAAAAAATCTTAAACGGTTGGAAAGTCAATTCCTTTTCACTTTGGTGTTGAGAGAAATATATATGTTGATCTGATATTCTTTCCCCAACTAGAACCTGATATGAATTAAATAGAAATAAACACTGACCCACAGACATTTATTATAAAACATTTAATAATCTGCATATTTTGGTAAATCAGATAAAAAAATTAAAATAACTTGGCAAATGAAATTTTTATGTAACCTACCCATGTCCGGCCAGAAAGCCCAGACTTGAAGGACTGACTTTATCGTTGAAAATCACGATTTCGATGCTTTGGCATTTTTGTTCAGAGGAGATGAGAACAGAAGAGCACTCCTCTACCACCCACCACTGGTCTGCCTCTTTGTTTGACGACCCGTTGACCTGCTGAAGCCGGATGGATATGGGCCTGAAGAAGGCAAGCCCCTTAAGATCCGGGCGCTCTGATGAGTCTGAAGGAAATATCCAGATGAGAAACTTAATAATCACACAGCAACACAATAAAAGCACATCAGACCGATACATGGAAAGAAAAAAAAAAAAAAACATTTGAGGATCTTATTTTCTTTTTCTATGAACATATAATCATTGCAACAGTTAGCTAAGAGAAAGTGTGGAGGCTGAAGTAAATTTAGTAACTTAAGAACTTAATTTCTATTTTTCTGGGGACTCAAAGCATTAAAAAAGGGGAATGTATCCCTTTTACTGTGAAGTTGCTTACCTACTAACATCCTGGTCGCCATTTTGGAGTCTTGTCCTTTGGGACCTCGTATGTATTTTGGCAAAAGAGAATGAATCATCCTGCAAAGACAGCACAAAACACATTTTTTTATAGGGGCAGAAAAAAAAGTTTGATCTCCAGTTTACTTACCTGAACTCCCCTTGGGATGGCTGCACTCAAAAATATCTGCTTTTATTACTCTATGACTTTGGCTTTTTGCAAAATGCAGGTTTGCAAATAACTATGTTGTTGTAATACAGTATCATTACTTGCATAATTGATCCTCTCTGATCAGTTTGGCGACCATCAAGCAAGTTGGCATCATTACAATGAGAACAGCTATTCTAGGGGGTGAGGGTGATATGAGAATCTCTGTTGTCCAACGTTTCAGCTCAGAGCAGTAGTGTCCCTGGGAGTGAAGTCCAGCTTGTGCTTATAGAGAGACTCACACAGGTTGGTTGCTGTTTCCTTTGAGCATTTGGACAATCCCGTCCCTTAAGGCCTTATCATCAAACTTTACTGTGTGTTCTCCCACCGCCTCCACATTCATCGATATGGACGCGTTCCTGCAGAGTAGAGCACATCACATGAGTACATCTGAAGCTGGAAACATCATTTTTAAAGGCAATAATGTGTATTGCATACAGTTTAATAATATAAGACAAGACATGCATGAACACTTGGTACTAATTTGTGTTAATAATGCTTTTTCATGAATAATTATTATTAATGAAATGCAGGTCAAATAATAATTTCATTGCCTCTTGAAGTTTCTTTAATAGGAAAAATAACTCATCTAAGACCTAAAAGTACAGATGGAGAAAACCAAACCTGAATTAAAATTTTACAAAGCATCCAGTTAAGTGCTTGATTGCAAAATTTGCAGTTGTTATAAAAGAGCATTTATAAATGCGACTTCTGCTTCTAGAAAAGACACCCCATAACATCAAACACATGATGTTTTTTAACACAAAAATACAAACACTGTTTGTAATTAAACTGTAAACCTACCTTACTTAATGTGTTTACTGAATAGCATTTTTGATTTGATTTTAAGATGACCACTAGAGCAAAATGTTTCAATTATTTTAGATCAAAGCATAAAAAGAGATGATTTTTAAATCTTATTTGGAGTGGGTGGTAAATGCATCCACCAAACAATCAGAGGTTTTTCCTCCTGGACTGAAGAGTCATTCCTGGCATGACCAAATGTCTTTATTTATGTGTAGAAAGATTTTTTTTTTAAAGCCATCTTTGCAGTTGGAAAACACAACCAGACACTCTTTCAGCTCCTCCCACTATTCTCTGCGATTCCTTCCTGTCTGCATTATTGCTGATGACTTTGTGGAATTCCTCCATGTTTGGGTCAGCAACCACTACCTCCTCTTTTGTAGATCCAGGTGTTTGCAAATGAAATACAAAGAAAAAAAGCAACCAGAGCCTAACCTGAGCAGTGTCCATCGTAAAGTGATGTATATGTGAGAAGAGTTGCTCAGTTCCTCAATCATCGCTGCACGACTGGCAGGGCTGATGGTCCATAGCAGACTGGCATCACTTTTGATTTTAGCAACAACAATATCCTCTGCTTCATAGTTCATCAGGAACTGCATAGCACCCTGGAACACATAGTGAGGGGGAACAGCATTACATCTTGTTCTAATGGCTTTCAGTAAATGGCATCACTAAATTATGACACTTGGAAACTCTGATTTTATTTAAACTGGAAATTAGCCTCTGAGGATTTTCAACCTTAAAGAATTGAATCTCTATGTAAGTCCTTTAAGTGTGTTTAAGGGCTTTGATATATTCATCAGTTTTCTGTTATAAGTAGGATTTATTCATCTGGACTGATATGAATCTGAAGCACACATCTAAACAGATATTTCTCCTCTTTTTAATTAATTGTAGCTACAGGTTTTTTTTATTTTATTTTGCTGAACAATGAACATATCTTACTGGATGAGTAGCATAAACTTTTGTGAGTCGGTTGAATCCAGCTTCTGAGTATGCAACCAAGTTCTGCTCCTGGGCGCTCATGGAAAACAGAGGCTGTGAAAGGGAGCAAACATGGAGAAGTAACATAAAGGCATGCTCATTTGTAGCCAGAGATTAAAATGGTAGCTTCCACATTTTTCTGTGTCTAATGTAAAACATTATCAGACAGCGTTTTAGCTGCTACCAACACTGACCTCATATCCTGCGATGCTGAGCTGGATGGAGACATCCACCGGCTGATTGGTTACTCCCACCGCTGACTGGACCAGAGACATGAAGAGGAGCGGGAACCAGATGATGCTAATCAGAGCGAAGATGATGAAGCCTCCCATCCCATATTTCACCACCTTTTTCTTCTTTTGCCCTGGAGGGTGTGGATATTTCTGGAAAATAGTTCACAGCCGATTAGCCGCTTCTTGTTAAGATAAACAATCCTAATTTAAACTAAAATCTCTTTCACATTGCATTTCTTTAAATAGGGAAACATTTAATCATATTGACTAATTGCTTTATGGACTTTCAATCATGACGTCCTGAATGTTTAAATTAGTTGTACAGTAGTAGAGTGGCTGCAAAAGTATTTATATCGTTGAACTTTTTCACATTCTGAGAGCAAAAAACTTCAGTGTATTTTACAGAGATTCATGTGATAAACTAACAACAGTAAGGTGAAACTGTGAGGAGAAAATTATATTACTCAGCTCATCCAAATAGGTAAATAGAATAGAAAATCCCTGTATTTTCTCACAATTGGGAAATTATAGTGTTACAGTAACAAAAGATTATAGCAAAGGTTCTCATACAGATGTGGACCTTAAAAAAAAAGTGTATAAAATGCTTTGTTAAACTACCTTTACATCGACAGAATGAAGGTTTTGTCCATTCTTCTTTGCAAAATAGCTTAGTGCCCAGCAGCTTGGAAGATCATCTACATGTTGCAATACTCAAGTATTTCCACAGATTCCAGTCACCTCTAGACTCTGTTCTCTTTTTATGTGACTCCTGAAGGCAAACGGCTTATATTGGACTTTATTAAGAGATGTCAGTGGAAACTGGGCTGAAAACAAACATTCCAACTTTCTTTGCAGCCCAAGTCACAGTCTTAGGTTGTAGGTTTGGACGCTATAACAAGGCACTATATGGTTAAATATACATACTTAAAAATCCTCTCTTACTTTTTCAGACTCTCTCCAGCATTTGAGGATAAATATATTAGCGTAGATGTCTTCAACACAAATCCAGCTAGAGAGAGAGAGAGTGGTGTCTGTCCAAACCCAATCCATCACAGCCCTCAGTTCTGTGAGGAAAGGAACCATCCGAAAGCTGAAAGGTGAGAAGAAGACATCCATTCAAAAAAAAGAAAAATACATTAATAAGTTGATGTGTTTTAAAAGGTAGGGTTTTTATTTGTATGGTTTAGGTCCCTCCTGAATGAAATTGTACCCTTGAAAGAGGAAGAGGTTGAGGTAGTTGTAATTCTTGGTAAGGAAGTTGCCCAGGATGCGGTTTGGGTAGCCACACTTGATTTGATAGGCAGACAGGCCAAAGTAGATGCACTTTACAAAATACCAAAGCTGAGCGATGGGGTTTCTGTTGAACCTCCTGGATCAAACAGATAAAAGGGATAACAGAGACATCAATTATCAACCTTTCTGTGTTTATTACTAAGCAACAGATTCACTGCCTCTATAGTGTCTGAGTTTACTGTGATAGCAAAACGACTCAGCATGTAATAAAAATGCTTTTTCAGTCTAGTATGTTCCTTCTTCTGCTAATAAAAGTTGCATATATTTGTTTCTAATGAGTTTATTAATTTTAAGTGATGCAAACCTAACCCAGGTTTCTGGTGATCAGTTTACAAGGACTGATTATTTATAGGCATGAAAATCATATTTATTTAGAAAGGTTTATATGCAAAGTATAAAAAACCAGGAGTGGTTACACAAGTTTTAATGTATTGTGCATTACATATAGTCATTACAGGTTTAGGATTTTATATCTCTAATATATCTTAAATTTCTCTAATATATATTTAAATAATTCTAAGCAAACTGCATATTCAGCAGTGTTTTTGTACCCAACAAGTTTTTATTATAGCTCTGAATAGCTATTAAATAATTCTTCTTAGTAAAGATTCTGCAACATTGTGCAACGCACCAAACGCAACAAACCCTCAGCATGACAAGGCCAACACCAAGCTTGACACTGCTCGTTGGTTTAAAGCCAAACCCTCCTTATTATTCAATTCATTTAATTTAGATAGCAACAATTCACAATACATGTCATCACACGGCACTTTACAGAGACAATTCAAGCTGTTATCGTGTCCAAATATGTAAACCATTCTCCCCTGGCTATAAATATCCCCTGGAACGTGGATTCTGAAATGTTCCTTAACATCTTAAATATTTTTCCTTCAAATGTGGGTCAGTCGGGTCAGGTGGTTAAAATGTGGAAACAAGAAGGCGATCATCTCAAACGTGAGTGAAAACAGATTCTGGACAAGATAAAGCAGGCTAACGTGAAGCTACTTAAATGGACTTAGCGTCAATCTAATAAATCATTGAGCTCTTCCAATGAGAACACCTGTCAAAAACCAACATTTATGTAATTCCGTTGCACCATAAACAAACACATTTTAAGTTAATTGTAAAGAACTTTTGATTTACTCCGCATCTAAACCCTGTATTGTCATAATTTATTTCTGAATATGATTCTTAACATAGAAAAGTAAATTACAAGATGTCAAACTCATGCTTTTAGTTTAAACCTGGAGGCTGATTATTGATGAGGAATTTCAGGGTTCATGCAAAGTTCCAAAAGTGAGTTTACGAATCAAGCCCTGACCTCTCTGTGACCCCAGGAAGGATGAAGAACATCCAGAAGTGAATGCCGAACACCAACACAACCTGGAAAACACATTTCCCCAGCAGAGACTTCTTCAGGTACAGGGCACGGTCGACAATCATGGTACCAAACTGGATGAGCAGCATGACCAGAAAGGCCTCAGGAACTTGGTCCTCTGACAGAGTCTCTGAGATGTCCACTGATGCAGAATATTTCTAAAGAGGTGGTGAAAACAGTTTCAAATTCTACACACCTTCCTGTTGAATTATGATGGCATGCTGTAACTAGCTGTATTTTTATGTGTGTACCCCAAAGGCGCCGTAGCCATATATGGTCACAATGAAATTGACGACATCAATAAGAAACATGAGGGCGTAGACGTCACAAACAGGACTGTAGTCAGGGTGAATGATGTCATAGAAGAACTGCCTTATCGGGAGATAGATGTGAAGAGCTCTGAAAAGAGGAGAGGGAGAGGAAAACATGTCACTTCTCTCCATCCCGCTGAAATAAACACATTAATATGTGTATAACTTCATATATATTGGTAGAGAGTTCCATTGGGGGTAATTTCAATGACTGACTGATGCAAAGTATTTCATGATTTTCAATATCAGGAAAAAAAGAAAGTTAAAGCTACAATATTTTACGAAATAGAATCTGGAAAGTGTGGCATGCATTTGTATTCAGCTCCATCCATATTCCTACTATCATGGCTGCTTTTCTGTCTCTGCTGCAGAATTTCGGATCTCGAGGGATTCTATATACAATAAATATAGAAGAATAATGATAAAAAGTCCAGGAGAGAAACAACGTACACCTCTATGGCAGCAGTTTTGACCTGCAGCATCTTCTCTCTGATGTGCTGTCTGATCCTCTGCTTCCGGGACAGAGGAGCAGTACGTCTCTCTCCTCTCTTTTTCTTGCTGGACTGCTTCTTCGGCTTCACCTCTTCAAGGATACAGATTACATATTTATAAACCATCCAACATGTTAGACAGCTCCTAGAGAAACTTTTCTCACCACCAGAATCCTCTTTCTTTTGTCGGCAGAAGATGGAGGTGGTGGAGGCCTGAAAGGGGAGGAATTTCATCTGGCGTAAAGATCTTTCTTTTCTCCCCATCTTATCTGCTCCCGTCATCTTCTTCTTGTCGACTTTCTTCTTCAGCTTCTTGAAGAAGTCAGGCATCTCGACCTCTTTGTTATCCCACAACCCGTGGCACTTTAAATTTGGGAAAAAGAAATGAGAACTACCCCGCTGGCATCCGTGTCACAATTCGTTGTCAAAGAATAGATTTACCTTCAGAATAGATCGATGAAAGAACAGAGCAAGCAGCTGGATGAGGTCAAAGAGGACATAACCATCTTTCTTCTCCACTCCGATGATATTAGGCAGGGCAAAGGGCCGGTCTGCATTGATTCCTCTGTAGGCAGACGTGGTCCAGGGGAAGAAACCAAACTGGAAAAAGTACTTCACTACAACTGTGAGCTGGGACAAAAAAAAAAGAGGGAGATCAGAAGGGATTATCGGCCTATTAAGGGATGAAGTTAGAAGTAATCTAAATCTTTATCATCTCACAGACCACTGTTCAAACCATCATAGGAAGAAGACAATAGAACAAATGTAAACCCATATATATATATATATATATATATATATATG
>NW_015150611.1:967692-969340 GCF_000732505.1 Cyprinodon variegatus
GACAATAAGGTAAAAAAAAAAAAAAGACAAAAGTAGTAATATTGTGAGAAAAACGTCATATTATGAGAATTAAGAGGAACATTTCCAGATTAGTCACAGTTTGCAGAACTATTTAAGTCCTGGAGTAATAGGATCTTCTATTAATTATAGAGTACAGAATCAGGAGAATAAGGCCAATGGGATATGAAAAAAAAAACACTGTAATACTACAGAAATTAAAATATTACAAATATAAATTATATTCTGAGAATTATTTCCCTCTGATACTGTTTAGGTGTCTGGGTCTAACAGCAGATTTGCCACATTCAATATGGCGGACGCTCTGACCCCTCCTCAGCATAGGCAGACCTCGTCCAACGAGGCTTCTACATATATAATGCCTATGTGTAAACCTACTTAGTGTTAGACAGGTAGCAGCCTGTTTAACATCCGGTCTTGTAGATTTATTTGCAGCAAGAAAGTATCGACTCAGAGGGGTCGAAAAAATGCAGGCCAAACCTTTCAGATTCTCATTTGCATTGATACATAGATCACACCAAATCCTGATTAAAGCATGAGCTGAAGGCATCAGCCCCATTTCCAAACCATCATGAAATACCATATTTATTAGTTCCTTTAATTGAAGAAGACAAAGAAAAAAAGGTTTTTCAGGAGACAAAAAAAATGCTTGCAGCGGCTATAATGACCTACCTCTGTGTAGATAATAGCCGTCATCCAGAAGCGTTTGGTGGGCCGTGGCACAGACAGCATGGCCCAGAGGAATATCAGAATCGGCAAGATGAGGGAGAGAAATGAAGCGGACACAATGTGGTTGAGAATGATGACAAAGTAGCACAGCATCTCTGACTTGGACACCATGGTGTTATAGAGGGCAAAAAGCAGCTTGACTGGCCTCGGTATTGTCTTAAAAAACTTATCAGACTCTTTGATCTCATCGTTTTCAAACATGCTGTAGGACAGTGAGAAAGAGAAGCAAGAGAAAAAAACATTGTGATATGTTAAAACAGACGGTTTGCTTTTAAATAATTCTAATTTCTACTGACTTGTTGAGCAGCAGCTCGCTGGCAGTGAGGTTCCTTGTTTCCTGAGTCAGAGGTCTGGGAGTCTCTGTGAGGTTAAGACTTTTTTCTTCTTTGCTCTCTTGCCTATCCAGTGAGATGCACTCCATGTATCTGGAGAATCCACCCTCTTCTCTCTGCTGCAGTTCTTCATCCAGCTCATCTTTCTTCAGTCCTGGATCATCTTGTTGGTCTTCTTTATCCACTTCCTTTTGATCCAGGTCAGATTTCTCACTAATCTCTGCAGTATTCAATACATCCTCATCTTGTATCGGATCTTGATGATGATGATCATCATTATCGTCACTGTCTCCTTGGCTTTTAAGAAAAGAAAAATGATCATAATTGCTGGCATGACGCCACACCAAAGATTACAGCATAAATTACTTCTGATAAAAAGAAAAATGAAAATGAAGCAGCTAAACTGAGAAACCCAAACCAAATATTAATTTCTATAACCTTTTTATTTGGGAAATGTCTTTATCAAAAGGTGCCTTACATGGTTTTTCTATACAATAAATGTTTTAATATTATGGTTTCAAACTGTTTTTGGGGGGATTTCTGTCCTTGAAATGGATGGAAATAAAATA
>NW_015150611.1:969591-976234 GCF_000732505.1 Cyprinodon variegatus
TAAATTAGTATATATATATAATATATAAATATATATATAAATTAGATCTTCTTTGCTACAGTTTAAATCATAATTAAACTTGAACTAAATGTGTGTCCGACATCGCAACTCCTTCACCTTTGTGGAAGATCGTCAGTCTCAAAGGAGCTCTGGTCGATGTTGGCCTCTTTAATCAGTCTCCGTCGAAGTTGGGAGGCAGGAGCGACAACAGGGGGCTCGTCTAGCTCCTCTTGTGTGGGCTGCCGGGACACCAGCAGTGTGTCATCTGTCATACAGCTGAAGACAGAACAAGATGCTAGAGTTTTCATTTTGTTTGTTTGCTGGTTTGGATAAAATACAGGTACAAAAAATAGGAGGTACAGATAGAAATACAGAGTCTAGCGACCTACCTGGAAAAGCTGCTGCCCCAGGACGTTTTAGAGGCTTGGTTCTTAAGCTTTACATAAACATGATGTGAAGAGGGGACGGCAGGTGGTGTGTGAGGAGGAGATGGATCATCTAGACCTTCCTCAGATGACAGTGTGTTTTGACGGGATATCCAGGTTTCATAAAACTGCTTCACACTCTCCTGACTCACTTCTTTTCCCTGCAGACACAGAAAATCATAATGGATTCATTAGCAGACGCTAAAACTGTTTTAAAGCCAGACAGCATCCTATCTAAGAGCCAGAAACATATAGCAAACTGCATGAAAAAAATTAAATAAAATTTTTTGCATTGTTTTGTGAAGCTTAAGGCTAGTTCGTCATTTCATTTACTGACACTAAAAAAGCCTTTTTTTAAACCTGCCCTTTTAAAATAGACATGCGTTTTCATGTGTATAAGATGTCATAACGTGTGCTGCACCATCTAGAAACAGCAGAAAACATTGTTTTGCCAACATAAACACCTTTCTTATGAATAAGTGTTCAATTCATGTACAGCCACACAGAAAAAGGAGGGAGTGAGCACTCTTTCTTGCTTAAATGAACATCTTTGCTGAGAGCATGAATGTTTCTTTAAAAGTAGATCAGAAACAGAACGCATCTTGAATTCTAAGTGGGGTTTTTTGCACATATGAGGAATTTGCTTTGGTGTTTTGGTGATTCACACAGACAAACATACAGTCAACCTAAATTAATCTGGAAACATATAAAAATATATATATGAAAAAATAGAGGAATAGCACCATTTCAGATCTTAGAAACGTACATATATAACCATATGAAGTTAAATTAAATAGTATTTACTAGTAAGTGTCAGTGGGATATCAGGGGCCTTGCCAATGAGGCTAGCTGCAGACGAGAAGATGTTTAGGAGTTTATAAAATTGTAATCTGCCGGAAACATTTTTTCTGGCACAATAAACAGCTATTTGTGACATTGAAACACAAACAGTTGGTGTGATGACATAGGGAAGATTATGGATGTTGTACACTGTATTTAAGTCATAATTTCTCATAGTTATTAACTGTTATGTTTAATTTGTTAACTAAAAAAACATGCTGATGTCGGTTGGTTGCATTATCACACAAATAAATAAAATGTCTACGAATTATCTTGGAGGCAGACTGGTGGCGTCAAAGTTTAGAATCGATGTTGTCTTTACTTTTGTGAATTTCAGCCCTCAAAGATAAGGACCAATTAGTTGTGGAAAATCACTGCACGGCTGACATCTAAATGAATACTGTAATAAATGAAAGCATGTGTGTCCTAACATCAGAGTAGCGCTGTTCACAGCTGGATCACCCATCACGATGCTGACTGGATTTTATTACTTTCACCTTGAGAATTTCACAACTTACAGACGAGGCATGTATCTTTGTGCTTTTATATTCCCTCTGTAGATTGCAGGCTTGTCAGGTTTCTAAGCTACTGCCCACAGACAACAATTCTCCTTCTTTCCTCCTCAACTCTGAAACTCTCCTCATCCCTTTCATGCTGCTGTCTTTGGTTTCACTTCTCGTTTTTTGAATGTCAGTTTTGGTATTTGCAGTATTTGTCAGCATCCCCTGCTTGCTAGTGTACAAGTCTTGCTATTATACTAGAAACACAAGTGTTAACACTTCCTTAACTGAAAAGATAAAGTTACAAAACCAATCAGATATGTATGCCCTTTAAAACTCAATGAGAAGTTCACAATGCACCCTAAACCCAATCCTAATCCTAACCCTAGACCTTGTGTGAACTTGCAGCAACAGTTTGAAGAGGTAAAATTCCATCAGCTGCAAAGAAAAGTTTAATTTATTTTCCAGTAATCAGGCTTAGGTCTGGTCTTTTCACCTTCTTTTGCTGCTGGTTGAGCAATGCTCGCTCTAATCGCAGCACTTTGGAGATGTCCAGGCTGTCTTTACAGAAGGCGTTCAGACCATCCGTCATATCGTCGATGAGCGACTGCAGAAACACAAAGATGAACTTCAGCGTGCTCAGGATGCGCTGCAGGATGTTTTCTGTAGTCAGGAACAAAACAGGATTGATATGATTCAGAGTTGAATTTAATAACGGAGCTATTTAGAAGTACTTCACCTCCTCTCCCATGTTTACCTCTTTCCTCCTCTCCCTCCTCCCCCATGGCACTCTCATCCAGGTCATCTTCACTGGAATCGGCTCTGTTGATTCCTTAAAAAAATACAGTTTTTATCTTTTCCTTTATTTTTTTTTAAAGGTCTATTTGTTTTTAATGTCTGTGGTGACTTCATTTTCTTCTCACCCTGCTGCTTCCTCAGTTCTGTCTTTGCCCTCTTCTTCTCTTCTTTCCTTATCTTTTTCTTTTCTTTCTTTAGATCCTTCAGAGCTGATTTGGAGCTGGTAGTCCAGGCATTATAAGCCCACTAGAACATAAACATGCAGATAACTTAAGAGCAAAAAAGCTTTCTAATTTCTTTAACAGGAAAAACTATCAGTGTATCTGTTGGTGTGTTGCTCCTTGAAAAACCAAATGTAAATGAATAATTTGTTTTTGTGGTTAATATTTCCTTTTTTTGCCTCAGCTCACCTGAAAAGCAGATTTCTTCTTCAGAGGTTCCTCTTCCTCTTTTACCTCTGTTACTTCTTCTTCCTCATCCTCACTGTCGCTCTCAAATAGGTGGTAGCCACAATTGTTCTCCACTGCATAAGATAATAAGGTCAACACTCTTATTTTGCAGAGAAAAGGCCTCTGAATAGAGCAACCAAACAAAAAGCTGCTTTGTTGCAACATCAGAACATTTTTTTTTTTAATCAGATTCAATCCCAACACTCAGTTTGACCAATTCTCTGATGGGGAAAAGGGAATTTAAATATTTGGACATTTTACAATATCTTCAAATTATATCCATAATATCTAATTTTCTTTTTCTGTTACTTTCTGTCACATATGCTTCCAATGTTAAAGACCAAAACAAAGTATTATACCGTTGTGAGGCTGAAGAAAGTAATATTTATTTAGTACCTAACAGATTTTCTTCCGGGATTTTCCTCTATTTAGATAAACATAACTTTCCTTTCACTTACTAATTATGTGCTACAATCTTTGACATAAAAACACAAAAACAAGGCATTAAGTTTTGAAACATGAGGCACAATCCACAGAATTGTTTCTGAAGGAATTTTGCATTGCAACGTGGGATTTCACCACTCACCTCCAGGCCGAGAAACCCAAGGCTTCCACCATTTTCCTGCATCTTTCTTTGCCTTCTCCTCATCACCTGCAAGAAAACAGTTAGTTCTTGTCATCCATCCATCCATCCATCCATCCATCCATCCATCCATCCATCCATCCATCCATCCATCTATCCATCCATCCTCTCCCATTATTCCAACAGGGTTGCGGTGGGGTTGGTGCCTATCTCTGGCAGTCTATGGGTAAGAGGCTGGGAGCACCCTGGACAGGTCGTCAGTCTGTCACAGGCTAAACCACAGACGTACAATCATGCACACACACACCTAAGGACAATTTAGAGACGCCAGTTAACCTAACAGTCATGTTTTTGGACTGTGGCAGAAAGCTGAAGCACCAGGAGAGACAGAGAACCGAAGCATGAACGGGCAGAACATGCAAACTCCATGCAGAAATCCCTGGGCCAGGAATTGAACCCAGAACTCTTGCTGCAAAGTAACTGCACCACCCTTAATTCTGATAATTTGACTAAAGACAGATAACGTTGGTCCAAATCGGACTAAGTGAAAAACAGGAATTTTAAACTTGATTAACCTCAGAATTTCATCTCAGTCGTTGGTATACTTCTTTACATTACTGGAGTGAATGCTGGAAATAGTCAGGTAGTCGAAAATAGCCTAGATACATTTTTATTGTAAATAAATTTTATTAATCAGTGGATTTTAGGATTTTAATTGTTAAACACAACTGAGAACCCTCTACTAAGGGTTTATTGTGCAATTCTTAAAAATCAGATATAAATTATGCTGGATGTTTTCTAATAAAAAAAACTGATTTGAAATGTTATCTAATACATTAACAAGGGCAGCTATCCTTTAGGTATTTTTTTTTTTTTAAATCCTTTAATGGCTCCTTTCAATATATAATATATCAGAAAGCGAAGTACCAGGTGTTTCCAGCTCCTGAGCGGCCAGGGCCTCGGCTTTGTCCGATGCAGCAGCAGGAGAAGTCTTCTGCTTGGATTTAATCTTCTCCATCCTATAGAGCGAGAAATTGAGGGGATAATTTTTACTCTCTGTTTACACTTTTAAGAGAAGTTAAAAATGGAAGTTGAGGGGAAATAGGCCTGCCATGGTTTTAAACTGGAGCCATTAACTGGCTTTTTCTGCTCAGCCTTACTGTCTCTTTAGTGCCTCAACAGATTTCTGCTCCATCTCCAGTCTGGCTGCAACCTGCTTCTTCACTTTGGCCTCAAACAGCTCAGCACCCCTTAGAGAGATGCAGAGAAGTTAACATCAGTTCAAATCTCATTGGTATCAGCCTGTTTTTACTGAGCCACTAGTTTTTTTAATGGATAAAAAGATCACTGTCGTCACTTTCTTTAGTTCTTTTTCCTGGATGGTCTCCTGAAGTTTGTGAATAAGTCACAGATTTAATACAGTTGCATTTAGATACAGTCAAGAGACCCTTTAGTTGGGCATCTGGCTATAGTAAAGGCTAAAGTTTAGCGTAACAGTTCCTTTTTTAATTTATCATTACTAAAACATAAAATAAAATAAAAAAAAAAACATTGAAATAGTTATTTAAGAAAAATCTCTTGAAACTGTTTTTATTTCAGGCAAACGTTAAAAAATTTTATCAACAGTAAACGAGCACAGACCTGGATGCTAATATCTTAGCAGACTTGAGGTCAGACACCACGTAGAGGAAATAGTAGCTGAGGAAGACCCTCCTCTGTGCCAGGAGGACGGTGAAGCATATGGCATCCCAGACGATGCCAGCTTCCCCCTCTGGCAGCTCGCACTCATCAGTCGGCTCAGCTGAGATTCACAAAACCAAAAAAAACGGTTTACAATTATTCATATAGATATTCAAGATCTAACTAAACATCTTAAGTCTGCAATTTTCTTCCTTTTTCACAGTTCATATACCAAAGGTAATCTCAAGACACAAACAGGTTTAATCCATATCCTAACTTATACAGTTACATTGATTATAGAATATTTTAAAGACATCCACTCCTCAGATCAAAAGGGCATGGAAAAATAGTTATGCTGAAGGAGATATTAAAGATATATTTAATAATCCTATATTACTGCACTAAAAATGCTTTTCATCTTTAGCTGTAAGCAGAAGATTGTGTCAATAAAGAAAAATAAAAGCTTTGAAAACCTCAGCCTGTGTGTAATAATCTCTATAATGCATTTAACCGATATGACTTTTCATTGAAAATGTTTTTTTTTTTTTTTAATGAATCCAAGATTCTGTTTCTCTCAGTCTGATTACCTCTGATAAAGATGAGCCATTTTCCCAAATGCAGGTGCCTTGCAAAAGTATTCAAACTTTCTCATATTTAAACACAATCTGTCACTTACAGCTACTAACTATCATTGGGATTTTAAGTCAAACAGCAACACAAGGTGGCTCACTATTAGAAAGTGGAGGGAAAACAGTAAATTAATTTCACTTCAGTTCCAAATAATATGCTGTGCATTCGTTTGTAGCTATTTTTCCTCTGATTGCCCTAAATAAGACCAATTACCCCATGGTGTTTTCAAAACACAATTCACCTTTCTGTAATTGAAATTGGTAGATGGAGACCTTTGAGGTTTTTAGAGATTATTAGAGAACTAACAGCATCATGAAGACTAAAACCACAAAGGTCAAGGGGGAAGCTATGCAGGAAATGTCCACCCTCTTACTAGCACAATTTATATAGTCGTCAGAGGCCTCATGTTTAAAATGTCCCAAAAGTATCTTTGGGTTTGTAGTGGACCAAAGAAATGAAATCAAGTAGCAATGTACACTGAGGGTTTGCTCTGCGCCGTTCAGGATCAACTGAAACTAATCAGAATGTGCTTAAAGGAAAAAGTATGACCACAACATTCATATTTTGCAAATAAATTACTGAACGCAAACCAGATTTCCATAAATCCCTTGCTATTAAATCTGCACACATATTTATACAACTATGCTATATAAACTGATTATCACTTCAGTTTAATTCAAAAATACTTTATTGATCCCAAAGGGAAATTGAATAATGCAGTGATTCATAGTTTTTTTT
>NW_015150611.1:976726-985790 GCF_000732505.1 Cyprinodon variegatus
ACTGCTGCCACCTTCTGGTTTAGAGGGGCACTACATGTTCCAGTGGTTTATGTCCACATGGGCGCAACAAATGACCTTGTAATGATAGGCTAGGAGTCCTGGCCACCCCTTTAGCTCCGCCCCTGCACAATTCACATCTTTCTATATACATAAGAAAATACTTGGAGAAAACTTTTATGGTGGCTGTAAAAGACTTGACACTGTCTCTAAACATCCAGGGAAATGTTTATCACACTTTTAGATTTCAATTTGTAAAACAAATCTTTAACAAGTTCATAATGTCCTTCCAGTTTGCAATAACATAGCTTTTTATGTTTACCACTAAAGAACAAAGAATCCATCTCTCTTCAGTCTCTGTCTTTATGTCTGGAAGATTTGACTTAATGAAGATAAAACAGAGGTAATGATTATTTGGCAGATCCACAGACCAATCATGGCTCTTTGGCCCAGTATGTCAAAGCCGGCTGTTACAAATTTAGGGGTCAAGATGGATGCTGGTCTTAAGCTGGAGACATTAGAGCCGTTGTAAAATCCAACTTTTTCCACTTAAGGTAGCTAGAATAGTAAAACCTATTCTTTCAAGACAGCATTTTGATACAGTGATGCATGCCTTTGTGACTACATGGCTGGATTACTGTGATGCACATTATATGAGTCAATGAATTAAATATTTCCCAGCTTCAGAGGGTACAAAATGCTGCTGCACATCTTTTAACAGGTTCATGCAAATTTGACCA
Organism: Cyprinodon variegatus; assembly: GCF_000732505.1. Classification (NCBI taxonomy): domain Eukaryota; kingdom Metazoa; phylum Chordata; class Actinopteri; order Cyprinodontiformes; family Cyprinodontidae; genus Cyprinodon; species Cyprinodon variegatus. The sequence continues at coordinate 977,464 of NW_015150611.1, forward strand.
CATTTCCCCTTTTTTAAAATCATTTCATTTGTTTTTAAAGTTCTTAATGACCTTGCCCCTCCCTATTGGCCTGAGATGTTACATTCTTACACACACCCTCCCGTTCCCTCAGGTCGGCTGATCAGATGCTTCTGAAGGTGCCAAGGACAAAGTGCAAGCTCATAGGGGACTGTGCCTTTTTTGTGGCAGCTCCCAAGCTATGGAATGATCCTCCTTTGGGCATTAGACATGCCTCTTCACTTACTGTTTTTAAGTCTCTTCTTAACACCCATCTTTTTTCTTTGGCTTTTGGCACAGTCTGAGAGGTTTCACTTTGTTTTATTGTGTCTGTATATTAATATGTATTTTATATTTGATGTTTTCTATTTTATAATTGCATTGTATTTTATGATTGTGTACAGCACTTTGGTCCTGTCAGTGTCTAAAGTGCTTCATAAATAAAGTTGGTATGGTATGGTTGTACTAACTTCCTAAAATTTGATCAAATACAACCGCGAAAAAGTAGACGGGTATGAATATGTCTTCAGATGCTGCAACAAAAGGCAACAGGTAAAACACGGCAGACACTTACGAACATCATAGCCTTTGATGGTGCAAAACATGCTGAATGCCTGAATTAACCAGCAGCTGTTCTTCAACAGGCTGTCCAGATATGCACAAGCACCAAGCTGCAGAAAACAAAGACACAGGTCATGTGACATTATTCAAAGACATTATGTTTTTGCATATAGAAGCCCCTTAAATTGTGATGTATTTTCCATCTTGTACTACTTTTCTACCTACAGACAGGAAGTTTTTCATGGCGATCACAAAGCAGGTGTAGGCAATGAGCCAGTCCCACAGGCGAAGGATGTATCTAACTGGCTGCATTAGGACGCTGCCACCAAACAGCATGAAGTAGAAACAGGCCACAAGGTAGCCCAGGCAGAAGATGTTGATCCGTGTGGTGCCTGTGATGAAGATGAGGCAGAGGACCAGCCAGAAAAAGTAGCTGAAAACAAACACCTTCACCATGTCCAGGTAGGACCTAAAGGCAAAACAGAAAGACAGGTTTTCCTTTAGAAAAGCACTGGTCTGTCAACATTAGGGAATAAATACCCCAAGATGACCCCAAATGTCAAAAAGGTTTAGCTAACCCTGATTTATCTGATTATTTTATTTCCAACAGAAACCAAAGAAAAGAAAATAGAAAATTAACAAAAAACACAACAAAAACAACTTTGAGAAATGAAAGCGTTGAATTGACATATCTCGATAGCTTTTATTTGTAATTTTTTGAACTTTTCCTCTAGAAATGACCCAAATCCTTTAAATGGAGCTGAACTTATTTGCTGCTCATGTGTATACTTGAAATCTACCTACAGGTAAGATACATTATTTTAATTATCAAATTGTTAAAACTTTAAAAAAAAATGAAAAAGTATATACCGGTATCAGCATGAATCTGTTTAGATGCACTAGTTAGAATTTAGGATTTTTTTTTTAACCAAATGGGATATTGAAAAAAATACTAAAACAAATAACTAAACCATGCAATACTTAATAGTCTACCATAGTCTTATATAAGTATATAAGCATGAAAATCAGTGTTTACAGTCTATTTGATACAATAGAAGCTGAAATCATCAAACCTTTGACAATTACTCAGAGCAAATAAAAACACAAACGGAAACAAAAGGAACTACAGGAGATAATAACTTTATATTTTCAGGGTTATGAGGCGTTACTTCAAATACAGCTCTCCATTTTCCTCAGCCTTAGTTCCAACTGCTGTATTTGAAAAATGTGCCTTAAAGACCAGTTTTGCAATTAAACAATCAAATAAAGCAGAGGATTTCTCAGCACTGATTTCATCAAAAGAAAGGATCCTAAGGATTTGACCAATTACTGAGTGGTAAGTTGGTATTAGTTTTAGGTTATAGGATATATGATTAGATATAATAGATTAGAGTAAACTCTGTGTATGTATCTAGACTCACTCCAAATCATATGGAAATATAGAGGAGCCGCTTTTATAACCCAAAGAGATTCAAAATCAGATGCAGTAATATCATTAAACATCCCGGTAAGCAGGGCGCCAAAAAGATAGTTGCAACAATTTTGCAGAAACTGTCAACAACAAAAAAAATGCAGAGAAAATGTAGACAATTCTACAACGCTAAAGTTTGATTAATGTATGACCTGTCCACAAGGTCCACATCATTTAGTTCCCATGACCCTCGGCATAGTGTCCATTTGGACAGAATTTGTTAAGCACAGAGCAGAGAAAGATGGTGAACAAGCGACAGTTCCTACCGCCAAGGGTTCGCAAATATAAACCTCTAAGGCATCTTGAGGTTTAGCTCTTAACATCACAGTGATCAATTCAATTCAGTTTATTTATATAGGCAGACTTGCACACTAAGCATGGTTGTAGCGACCGTGGAGAGGAAAAACTCCCTTCAACAAATTGTAAAAATGTCCCCTAACTTTTTTAATGTTAAAGCAAAACACACATAATAAAAATATTTGCGTTTTTTTTTTTTTTAGATCATAGGTAACATAACTATAATAGGATGGGGCTTTGTTATTAAGAATACACACAAAGCAGAAAAATAATGATCCCAACCTGCAGTGAAGGAAGTTATCAACCGGTATGAACTGGTTGAAGGAACACGGATCCAAACTACGACTGATCTCTACGTTATCTCCAGCCAGAAGTCGTACAGCTGCTCTGTTCTCCTCCAAAAAAACCTGCCACTGCAGAGAGGAGCATAGCAGCAGGAGGTGGTCGTCTGCACGGACAGGGACAGAGATGGAGGTCAAAAGAAGTGATATGAAAACAGAGGGAAAACAAAGAAAGGGGAAGCGTCGAAATATTTACAGAAAATGAAGGATGGATTGGGTCTCATTGCAAAGTCTGGCAGGTAGAACCATTTTATGACGTTGGAGCTTAAAGGCTGAGTTGCGGTTCTCCAGGGGTAATCTGAGGACATTTAGCAGCAGAGATCAATGCAAAACATATCATCCATGTTACGTTTTCTAACTCATGCAACTCCCTCACTTATATCTGAGTGAAAGACGTGTACAGATAGATGCTAGGTTTCCTTAATACTTTGAACATAATGTTGGTGTTCCTCAGGGTCTAACACTGGGTCCTTTATATTTTAGTTCATATTTCAGTGTCTTTTAAACCTAAACTCTTCCACCTTATGTTACTTTATAGGCCTATTGATATACAATTCATGTGTGAAAATAACAATACAACTCTCTGATCTTTTTAAAGTCTACTCAAAGAGCTAAACTCGGATGCTATAGTGAGAGAGGAATGAGTGTCAGGCATACAGAAATATGTGATATTGGACTCCCAGTTTAGATATTATCAAATACATAAATGACAGAGTAACTATGGAGAAAAAATACAATGCACAACAAGCCTGGACATAAACTGGAACTGATTAGAACATAAATGAAAATGAGGAAGCTTTTTAAATAGTATTGATACAATAACTTAACTTATAATGTTTATAAGTTAACATATTATCTATCTTGATAAATTATTACTTCATCTTGTTTTAGTCTGCAAAGAAAGAAAGAAAGAGAGAGTAAATCAGCCTGTAAGGCTGAATCTGGCATTTCTACCTAAATGATTAAGGTACTAACATAAATTTTTGAATATTGTCTTTAAATTAAGCAGAATATATTAATAGTTTTATATGTACAGTATGTTGTTTCCAATAAAACTACAACAAACATGCTTCTGTTTTCTACCATGTATCTCATTTTGTAAGCTGGATAGAAAAAAATGACAAATTATTCAAGCCATATTTTCATACCAACACAGAAAGCAGGAGGGATGCCGATACAGAGGAGATACTGAAACACCATGAGTCCAGCTGTAAAGCAGCAGTATTTGGGCCAAACCTCTCCTATAGCCTTCCTGCGGCGGCGAGACACAACGGCTATCAAAGCACAGGAATGGAGCAAAGCGTAGAAATCCATCCTCTGACCGATGACATTTACTGCCACAATCAAACTGATCTAAAAATAAGTATGAGCACAATCAAGAAGTCAGATGGCTTCAGATCAATAAATAATAATAATCCATGGTTATACTAGAAAATCACAAGCAGCACCTCAAGTCCAAATTTGTAGAAGCCAAAGTTGATGAAGTATTTGATGCAGGGCAGGACGCCGTGATCTAGGTGCTGCCTGGTGATGAACTGGAAGATGATGGTAAATGGAGGAGGCTTCAGGTCGTTACGGAGGCGAAAGTAGAGCTGGTGGCGTTCAACAGTTGCTTCAAATACAAGCAATCCGAGCACCATCAGATGGTTCTGAAACATGGACAAAAAGAAGAAAAAATCTACGTCCATCAAAGGAAATTTCTGGGAAACCTTAAAGATACATTTTAGATAATGTAAGCTTTATAACCTTTATGTTTTCTGGTTCCATCTCTTTTTAAATACAAAACCCATACTAATAATGTATAACTTTATAGATAAGGTAAAACACAGGTTAGAGAAATGCGCAAGACGAGAATATAGGTTTCCTTTTACCCTCAAACAGGGGAGGATTCTCCCCTCACACTTCCGAAGAGCTCCACACCAGTAGACCGGGTCAACAGGTTCAGTGTAGAGAATGGACCTTTTAAGCAGCTCCACCAGGTTTGCCCTCAAATCTGCTTCATCATACAGCCCAGAACTGTTGGAGACCAGTAAACCCTAAAAGACCAAGATCAGCTTTGAGAAGGAAGGTGGTAAAAAACATTGTGACCAAAAGTTTATTTTTGAGGGTAATTTAAAGATGCACCAGGGGAGACTGGAAGAGGTTCACCTCTACCAGCTGTTTGTGTTTTTAAAGCAAATATTTTTGCTACATCTAAAACTTGTCATGCTGTGTCCTCTTTTCCAAAATCCTGCTTGCATTGATCACAATGCAGCAAGCAGGTTCATCAACAACAAAAAAATGTGTAAAAAAAACATGACAATATGAGTTCACGGATTCATACAGTACTGTGCAAAAGTTTTGCCCGTACCTAAATCCAGAAGCTGGAAAAGAAAATCCTGAATCAATAAATCTCTGGGCTGTCTAAATGATTATATTTATTTATTATTTATACTTTATTAAACAAACATATTAAAAATTCGCATTAAATGTTGATGAGTAATGAAGTGTTATGTGATTTATTAATGGTTAATGTTTTGTGCCTAAAAGTAGACCAGAGTAAGATGGAAAAACAATCTGAAACACATAAAATAGTGTCTGATATTAAGGGAAAAAAGCGTTACAAAAGAGCAGAGATCTGACACACAACCTGAGGAAACTATCATCTCCGTTTTCAGCAGACTGTATCCTAAACTTCAGTCAAATAGTGAAAAACAGGCCTAATAAGTTGTTTAAAGATTGAACCTATCTTTCATACAATAAAACTGTTGTGATGTTTAGAAACAACTTTTGATATTTAAGATTCCTTTCAGAGGTTCCTTTATTTAGATTTTTCTGCTTTATTTTTGCTTGTAAGCCCTGTAAGTTTGAACTTACAGAGGTGCAGTTGGAGGAATAATCCAGAGGTTTGATCACTTTAAGCTGGTAAAACATCTTGCAGACCACCATGACGCAGGCCCACACCGCAGAGATGCTGGAGGCTAAAGGACGTATTCGAGGGAAAGGAAGCGCAAACACCCACAAGACCAGAAACAGGAAGTTCATCAGTGAAACCTATAAAAATGACATTAAGGAAATCTTTTTGTAGTTGTTGTCTGTGAAGTATTAACACAATATATATCCCATGTTCAAGTGTATTTAAGCCCCCTGCCCATTTTCACATTCCCTTACATTGCAGCTGGAAACTTAAATTATACTGGGATTGAATGTAAAAGATTAAGACAATGTAAAGCAAAAAAAGGGAAAAAAACTGAGTAGACCATCCCCAAAGTGAAATATGAAGGTAGAAGTGTTATTCTATGGGAATACTTTCCTTCAGATACAGTAACCAAGATCAGAGTTGATAAGAATAGATGTTGGGTGGAAGTAGACCTGTTAAATTCTACAAAAAAACACCAAAACATTGATCCCTGAATGGGATGATTTAGGCACAAAATTGTGTTTAAAAGTTACCGAATCAGAGTCCAAAATGAAATCAAATTGAGAATGAAACACTTGTGCCATGCAAACCTGACTGAGCTTGATTCATTACACATCAAAGAGAAGAAAAAACTATCCTTTCTGCACATCAAGACAGACTTGAAGCTATAACTAGAGCAAAAGATGGTTCAAATAATAAACAAATCTATGCAACAGTTTTTAGGTTTTTTCGATGTGAAAGAAAAACTTATTTTCCATATAGTCATGCTTTAATTTTGTTGGGCTGTTATATAAAAATGTATATATATATATATATATATACATAAGTATATATATATATATATATATATATATATATATATATATATGTATGCACATAAGTCCTAAATCTTGAAGAGACACCNTATGCACATAAGTCCTACCTCTTGAAGAGACACCCAGATGATGCCAGAAGACACGATTTTAAGGCTGTGGAGCTCCATGAGTCTCCAGCTCAGCTCCTGGAGCCGACGGAGTCCAGAAACCGCCTGGATGATGAGCAGGCTGGCCCGGTCCACTATCATGACCCACTTCTCCGCACGGCTGCTTGGCACGGTTTCTGGGAGAAAGACATTGCAGACAGTGCTGTTTGTGATTACAATTTAAATGCATTAAAGTCCAAAATGCCATTAAACACATTTTCATCCTGGCCCTCTGTCAACCTTTAAAATCTAAATTAGAATAAATGATTGTATAAAACTGCAGTTGCTGTACAATGACTGATGAATAAAACAGACGGCAGTTCTGGCAGCTCACAAATGTTTGAGCTGTTTAAAAGTCTATAGATATTTGACTTATATAATATAATATAATTTCTAGTCTCCTACCTGAACTCCCTAATGTAACATGAAGGCACACTGTAACTCAGGACTTTATTCACCTTCTTCTGCTGCCTCCTGCTGCTCGGCTGGGTCTTTCTCAGAGGGCGTCTGCAGCCCGATGCTGTTCAGAGTCTCCTGACTCTTAGCATTACCTATCTCCTCCTTTACAAGTCTGTCAAAACCCAGAACATTGTCATAAAGGAACACAGTTCTTCTCAACATGTTGGATAGGATGGTATAATGAAACCATGTCTCTTTAATGGTCTAGTTAATTTGTTAGTTAAACAGTTTTAACTCCCGGGTTATAGTTGACATGCTGCTCCTCTTTGCAATAAATCACAATAAATGGCATGCAAAGTAAATATAATAGATGATAAACTACTTAAATAAGGATTTTAGGAAAAGACTTACCTTTTCTGGAGCTTTTCAATGTTTTCTTTAAGCCTGGGAACAAAATGGCAAACATTAATTAAATGAGACCAATATGACAGCTATAATGTCTTTGTTTGTAGTGTTTGAATTCACAACTAGACATTTTCCTTACACATCTCCCATTATGTTCAATAATAACTCTTTAATGGATACCTGACTATATAATAACTCTTTAATGGATACCTGACTATATATCAGCTTTGCTTGCAGAGCACATTCAAACCAGTACTCGTTTGTAAAAGCAAAAATACATGAGAAACATTCAGGAAACGAATATATAAATAGAAACTTAATGACAAAGTGGATCTAACAGAAAAACAGATAAAAAGGAATCTTAACAAACTTGATTCTATATACAATATATCATTAAAACTATGAACATATTGACATAAATCATCTAAAAAAACAGCAGAATTTGCTCTAAATAACCAGCTGTATAGAAATCTACTTTTATTACCAGCAACCAGACAGAAAAAGAGCAGAATTAACTGCAGCAAAGAGCCAAAGGTAAAAAATTAAACCATTAAACTGAGTCAAGAATTTATAGCCTCTACCACTGTGTTTTTATAATTATTAGAAGAGAGTTTCACTATATCTCTTAATTCCTTTGTGTATTTTTTCATAATTTGTTCTATTGCTTTTGGATTTCCCTCTTAAAATAACGTCAGACATTTCCTCTTTTGCTTTATCCAGTCATCAACAGACTATATCCACAAAGAAAAGTTTGAGCATAAAGATGAAACTGCACAAAGCCCAGAGGAGCCAGAAGGTGTTGTAATACTTATTCCACACCAATGAGTGGCGCAGTAACGCTGCCACAGAAGAAAAGGAGGGAGAAGGATGTCATGCAGGTTTTACACAAACAGAGCTCAATCCCAAACCATCCCCTAAACACTAACCCTTAACACTAACCATAAACACTAACCCTAAACACTAACCCTAGCCACTAAACCTAAACACTAACCCTAA
>NW_015150611.1:986173-1010914 GCF_000732505.1 Cyprinodon variegatus
CGAGGGTCTGCCATATTAAGGACCTTTCCCTATTCCCATAGTGGGTGGGGAGAGTTGACCATAGAGACCTTAAATAGCGAGTTTGCATCAATTCAGGATGTTCATCAAACCGACAGAAAACCACAAATTAGGTTTAAGAGAAAACACATCATTAATCCCTAAAGGGAAGCTCCTCTTTGAAATTGTTTTATTTGACCGTATACATTTGTTTTAAGGAAGGGGCAAATTTCCTTTTCCGTTGGAGCGAAGAAGGCGTCCCATTCTCATTTATACCCCCCCACATTCAATCAAGGTCCCTTCCACAGCTGGAAGTGTGACTTCATTGGGAGAGACACTTGATAAGTTAGTGCTTAGGGGGCGGTTTGAGATTCAGACCAGGAGTAGGAAAATAAGTATTTCTTTTGATTACAGGCATCCCCAAACTCTGTCCTCAAGGCCCCCTGTCCTGCAGGTTTTAGAGGTTTCTCTGCTTCAGCACAGCTGGTTATAATGATTGCAGTAGACCAAAAGCCTGTTAATCAGCTTTCAATTAAATTCAGCTGTGCTGGAGCAAGGAAACCTCTAAAACCTGCAGGACAGGGGGCCTTGGGGACCGCGTTTGGGGATGCCTGCTTTAGAACAATGATAATGCAGCTTGTTGGTGTAAAATCCACAATAAAAACTGAGTTGCTTCTTAAACATAATTGCATCTCATTGTGTGTGTTTGTGGTTGTCTGTGAAGAGAAAAGTAAGGCCTGGCTGGCTTGCGATTAGCAAATCTACCAATTTTAGCACTTTCAGTGGTTTTAAATAGAGCAGGTTTCAAATGTTTTTTACAGCTGCTTCATGTGGATGGGACAATGTATTAAGCTCACTTTGTATCAACAAAGTTCTTCCTCCAGTAGTAGATTGAGCAATTTAACATTCTTGTTACAGACTGCAGTTTTTCTCCCAAGCAGAAAAAGGTGATAATAATCATATCAACCATGCTTCAATGCTCCTTGTTGATATTGACAACGTGATGCAATATATTTACAAGAACTAAGAACAAGCATAGTAGTTCCAAACATGGTCTAACCACAGGAAATGCATTATACCAATACAATGCTTACAATTGTTTATTTTAATAAAATGTTTAGGAGATCATTAAGGTGGTGCTTACATATCTGCTATCATATTAACCGAACTCCTGAGTTCTTCCTCTCTGGAAGGAAGAATAAAAGGAAATGAGAAACAAGGTAAACAGCAAATTTGGCAGTCAAATGAATATAGCATGTTTACACTTTTCATCAAAATGTGTTTTTTGTTTGACTATCTGATAAGTGTAACTTTGGCTGATGTACAATTGCATGTAGCTTTGAGTCATCCTTCGTTTGCTACGATTTTGCTTGCAAAGAGCCAGACAATCTTGTAATCCAGTCAAGGGTTCTGGAAAGTCCGGTTCCTTACAGTTTGAAGCATTTGCATGGTGTGGTACGAGTTCTAAACCGAGTCCCGTTCCTTTCTCACCTGGAAGTCTCCCGTATAGGTACGTTGTCCAGGTCAGTCAGAGTAAGGAAGTCAGAGTTGAAGTAATGTAGTTGGAGAATACAAGCCAACAGGAAAGCAGCAGGAAGCAGAATACGTGCAAACAGCTCCACTGTGCTGTACCTTTCCAAACCCAGGTCACGAAGTCTTGGGAAGAGAAGACCAACACGATAGAAACCAAAACATTAAGTCTGTTTGAATTACCTATGTCCAGCTGTAGAAAAAAGATGAGACTCACCCATCCTCTGACATCCCCATGATCTGTCTAAAAAGGGCGGAAACACTTCTGAACTGATACATGTAGATGGCTATCAGCACCACCATGGAGTAACCCACCACCACCGCCCAGAACGTCTTCAGAACCTGACGCCAAAGATTATAACGGATCTGAGGGTGAAGAAAAATAGAGCATAAGCATGAAAATAATAAAGCTTTTTTATTCCTTCCTGCATCTAAGAAGTGTTGCGCCGATGCCATTTTTAGCTCTCAAAATGGTATCGGTGCCCTATTTGTTGATAATCGCCGATACCGATACCACTATTTTAGCGCAATATCGGGGTCCAGCCCCATACTGGTATCGGTATCGGTGCAACACAACTAAGAATGTCAATAAATGTTATCTTTGTGAATATTTTCCTATTTTGCCCCATATTTGTGGTGTTTGGGGGGAAAACTGAACACAAGTTTGCAAAAAGAAAAAAAAGAAAAAAAGAAGTTAAAGTGAAAAGAAAAGGCTTTTAATGTTTCTACTTACGAAATGCATTGCAGACCATTTTACTCTGATAGCCCCAAATAAAATCCACTAAAACCAACCCTACATGTTTCTATAGATGATTAAAGCTGGTAGGGAAAGCAGAGTATTCCCATAAGTGGCTGCTCGACAAAACATTGAATCTCAGTTGAATTTTTCAGATTTTAAATGAAAAAAACAAAACAAAAAAAAATACAAACAACACACACTTAGGTTTGTCCCAATATGTGAAAAAGGAGTAACATTCTGTTTTTGAAAGGCTCGGTTAAGTGCATAAGTGCAGAGCTTATCACAGGAGATAAATGATTGTTTTGCTCCCTGTCTGTGTGTATGTAAAACACCAGAGTTGTTGCTGATGCTCAAATAGAGGAACAGCTTTGTCTCATGTAATCCTCACAGCCATTAGGCCTTTTTCCAGTAAGTGCCTATTGTCTCTCTAAAAGGTCAGCAGAAACCTAATAGGGGGAAAGAAAAACCAGGAAAACTAAGGCAAAAAAACAAAACAAAAAAAATGCATTGCATGAGCTTGTATCTCATAATCGATACTTTTAGCTGAAAAATAGCATTGAAGAACAGTTCACAGAGTGTTTATGTGGGCCTTTTCAGGGTTTCTATCAAAACCAGACACATGTTGCAGGAAATTGCTGACAAATTAAAGCTGGATGACTCACTGATGTTCAGAAGTCTGTTTAAGTCTCGATCTAAACAGACTAAAAGCACTATGAGTTTATGTGCGTTTATTGACCAGTGTTCGCTTACATTCCTCATGATACAGCCAGTCCATCGTTCATCCGCTCCGTTTTCGTATACATTAATACTCTGTATATCCGTTTTCTGCAGATGAAGGTTGTTTATATCCGTATTGTTTATTCCTTATTTAGCAAAGTTCAGTATTGGCTTTTGATTATTGATCCAGCTTAACATATATAGCCAAACAAATAAAACGAAGAGATGCTTCCCCTCATTTAAAATTTTGAAGCAGCACCTTTTGCAGAACTCGCCGCCAATAATTGATCGCTGTACTTTACAGGTTCTTTGTCCCAGTCTTCCAAACTGAATAAGCTGTTTCTGGTTTAAAGGAATCTCCATAATGCGATTTCACCTAATTTTTGAAATACTGAGTTTTCTGATGCTGACTGGAAAGTTCCAGGATTTAAACATGACAATGAGCTGAAGCAAACAGCCGGATAACCAAGGAGTGGCTTTGGAAGAAGCATATCAAGGTTATGGCTAGTCTCAAGACCTAAACCCAACGGAGAATCTTTAGAGCGAGCTCAAACTCTGTGTTTCTCAGCAACAGCCCAGAATCCTGACTGACCCAGAGAAGATCTGAGTGGAGGAGTGGGCCAAAATCCCTCCTGCAGTGTTTGCTAACCTGGTGAAAACACTTGACCTCTGTAATCACAGACAAAGGCTACTGTACCAAATAATTGATTGATTTTCTCAAGTGTTCAAATACTTATTTGCAGATGTATTATAAATAAATTGTGGTTTTTGGACTTTCTTTGGAACTTGGAAAATAACAGGGTGTTCAAATACTTATTTTTCTCACTGTATATTATTTGTTATTCAATTTCTCACCCCAGGAGACCTGATGCCACGGCCTACTAGAAGTCATTCAATAAGCTTTAATTACATCTAAAGTGAAAGCACATGAACTCCAAAAAAATGGGAAAGGAATTTTTTTTTTTCTTTCCAGAAAATATTAACTTTGCCCTTGTGTTTAGACCTGCATTATCTGTCATGCCTGTCATACCAGCTAGATAAAACACCTGTTTTATGGGTGGTTTTTTTTCCTGACACATCTATTAACAACCCTGTATTTTAATGTGAAGCATTTCAATATGACATTTCAATAATAAGATTTTTTCAAATATTCTGCACTTATAGAGTATATATGGAGAGAGCTGTTCTATAAACCCAGGATAGAGTTCTATACTAACATACAACACAGAAGAGCTAGAATAACATTATATTAGATTATTCTTTTTTGAAAATAGTGACTAAATAATCAGGTATACAAACCTGGTATAGAACCACACACAGGAGGAAGAGGACAATGTAGAGGATTTTATACACGACCACCTGAACAGAGAGTAGAGAAGCTAGTAAGTTTAACTGTAAAAATAAATGTTCCTTTTCTACACTCAACAATTATTACAGACCTTTTTTCAGGATTGCAGAGTTAAACAAACAAGCATAGACTATCCACACACTTTTCCCTGATTATTCGTGTAAACATCAGATTCACGATATTCATTTTATCAACATATAATATTCAATGTTAGGGGAAAAAAAGTATTTAGAAAATGATTTTTTTTTTTTCCACCAGAAGGCTTCAGACTGCACTATCATATTATAATGAATTGATTACAGACCTTTCCAGAGAAGCTGACTATGAAGAACATGAAGCAGCAAAATAGGATCCAGTATTTAACCAGAAACCCTTTGACACCTGAGATTAGCATCCCCATCAGTGGTGATCCCTGACTTTCCTCGGCTGGCATGAAGGTAAACAAAGAAATAAAAGAAGAGTTGAGAAGAAAAAATATTCTGACTAAACAGAATAATGTGAAGATGATAGGTGCAAGCCTTAAAGGTTACAGTAACTGTCTAATTTCTATCACAATAACAGTAAGATAAGTCAACTTACGTGGAATGACTTTAATTTCTTCGAGAGATTGCTTCTTCATGCTCTGTTCCTCCTTTCTTTCCACCAGCTGCTGACGAAACATCACCCAGAAATTAAAGGTGTAAAAAACCTGTGGAAGCAACAAACAGCAAATTAATCAAAACTGAAATTGACTTAAAGAGGATCAACATGCTGATGTAGAAGGTCAGTTCTGCTCTGGGAACTCCCCTGGAACCCCTGGTGATGAAATCACAGAGAAGAATTCTCTATAAGATAAAGAAAATTATGAACAATCCTCGGCCTCCTCTTCAGAAGACTGTTTATTAACAGCAGAGTGTCTTCAGTCAAAAGCTTCCCCAGATTTGGTGCAGCACAGACTGCTACAGATTATCCTTCCTGCATACTATAACTTTTAAAATCTACAACTCTTTAAAAAACAAAACAAAAATAACTGAGTTACATTTAATTTATCTTTTGGATAGATTAAGCTGTCGAATCAAATTCAATTTAATTAAAATTAATTGAACTGAACTGAATCAAATTGAATTGAACTGAACTGAACTGAATTGAACTGGATTGAATCAAATTCAACTGAACTGAACTGAACTGAATTGAATTGAATATGAATACATTTTAATTTGAGGGGAAAGTGTGTTGTATCACAATTTAATGTGACACACCACTTGGATGGAGTGGATTATTGTCTAGTTGGAAAACAGTGCATATACTTTTTGTATCTAACCAAGCTCAATCAACTCTGCTGCAGTCCCAAATGTTTTGTATCCCATATGAATTTTTTTCAATATTTCTCTGATTGACTGATGTCACTATTTCACAGTGGGAAAGTGATGCCTGCAGGGTGATGTGCAGTGTCATCGGGAAAGCTGCCAAAAGAAAAGTTTGTTTGCCACTTTATCTATTTTAGGATAATGGATTCAACATTTGAGATGGAGGCTTAGGATACTGTATTGTGACCTAAATCTGTTTTAAGCTTCTCATCAGCTTTTCTCTGAGATGTCTGCTATGTTTCTTGTTGCCCATGATGCTGATTGTTCATTTCCGTTCTTCTTACACCAATTTTATTTTATTTTTGTGTCTTAAGAAGACACGTCTTTACTGGTTCTTTGCTGCTCTTCCAGGCCTTACCTTTGCTCCCAGGTGAATGCAAGGTGCAGGATGGTAACTGTTCAGGTCAAAGTCCACTATCACAGCTGAGGGAAGCCCTGGATACAGCTCTGCTCGGCTCAGACGGAGCCCACTCAGGAAGCCCAGGACCACCAGGACTGTGCCATAGATGGCAAGGAAGGGAGCAGACATCATGGCGTAACGCCGGCGGTCCCGCATCATCCATATAAAGCAGGACCACACCAGCAGGGCGAAAGTCAGCCAGTTGTTGTAAGTTATACTCCACACCTAGATTTAAAAGAAAATATCTGGTCACAGTTTAATACATTTAAATTTAAAGATGAAGAGTAAAGGTGCTGCTAATCACAAAGTAATCAGTTTATTAGGCATGCTTGTCTATACCTAATCTCATGTCATTGTGGCTCTGGCTGTAAAGCAGTTTATCTACTCATTGCAGAGTGAGTGGTCTAAAACCAACCTCTTACACAATTCATTTATTATTTCTCCCAGTGGCACGCTGGTTCCATTCCCACTGATCTGTGTGAGTCCCACTGTGGGACCACTAAAGCAATTAAAACTCTGTAACAACCACAGGTTTTCTTCCTACGGCTGCAGAAACGTCTCTGCTGTTTACCAGTCTGGTGGCAGCAGTCATATATATCACAGAAACCTGAACAGTGAATTGTTGGATGTACTTTACCATCATGATAATAAGGGCGCTAACGTAGCTGTGTTTCTGCAGCAGACGTCCAAAGATTATCAGACCACTGGGTCCTGAGGGGGGCGGTACTGTGTCAGTCTGACTCTCGGGGACCTCCTCACTCCTGTCCTCCATTTCTCTGTCACTTTCTGCCTCTGGTGCGAGAGAGAGAAGCATAACAATAAGAAAAGGTGGGTACTTTTAAAATATATGAATGATTATTTGATGTTTTGTGTCTTTAGATCAATAATTTGGTGTAAACCGATGGTTCTTGAAGGTTAAACAGATCAAAACTCAGATTGAAATTATGTTTTTGAATAATATAAAAAGTGGCAGACAAACAAAGATGTTTTCAGGTCTCAGAAAACATCTACAGCAAATAAACAGTGTGTAAAAGTCCTTCCTGTCCGACAGAGCTACTTTCTGTAATTTTTCAAGGATAAAATGTTTTTAAAAAATCCTTTTCAAATCTATTCTTATCTATGTCCTTACAGCTTTATGGCCTCTTTCCTCATTCCTCGTTCACATTACTCTTCCTATGTCCTCCCATGTTTTTATGTATGTCCCATTTTGATCTATACTTTTTTGAATGTGTGATTATTGTCCCTTCAATTTTCTATGTTTCTGTATTATCTGAATTTTCTGTTTTGGATATTTTGGAGTCCCCTGTCATGCCTGTCAGTTGTTCAGCCCCTTTGGGTTCTGTTAATTTTTGTTAGGTGTGCTCTATGAATAAACTTGAATCTGAACTCATATTTAGTCTTTTTATGTCTGAAGATGCATAGGTCAGAGTTATTTTTTATATCTGAAAATGTTCAGATAGTTTTTAAATAAGATATAAGCAGCTTAAATCCAGAAACATCTTTCAAAGACCTTCAAAAGCACCTGAATGAATGTTAATTTGCATTTGAATATGGCATGTTTAAATCAATTCAGTTAAAATATAATGTATTGATCCCAAAGGGATTTTTAATTAAATAAAAAAAGGGATGACTCTTTTTTGCTCAGTCTTGTATGTATCCTTAGTTCCTGAGCCAGTTTATCTACTGAGCAGCGATTACCGAATGAATCAGCGTCCTTTTCGTCGTGAAGCGATGGAGTGTAACAGTTTGTGTAGCCGGCTCCCTCCAATAGACATCCAAGACCGTTGCTGTGGACGTCCTGCCAGGAACCTCTAGTCATTAAAATCATCGCCTGAAAAGATAAAAAGAAAAAACACATTCAGAGTGAGAAAGCTCTACAAAACTCTCAAATCACTTTTCAGCATCATCAGTTTATCAGTACACCATACTGGTCACTACAAAGGTCAACAATCTGTTGGTATTTTATTCTTTATTGTAATGTTTATTATGAAGGAGTCAACAGCTACCTGCAGAGTCAATAGCTACAGCCATGTAGAATGTGTGTTGGCTAATTTAGCTAAAGAATAATGTGAGGAGCTTGAGTATAATGGATTTGGTACATCTTCAAATGAAAAACCTACTGGACATCTGCAGTGGGAACATTATGGTTTTGGGTTGGTTACAGAGGTTGGGCTTGGTCAAAGGAACCCTTATTACCGCACCATACAAAAAAAAATCTATTATTTCAAGCTTCTTACTATTTGAGATCATTCAGAGACCAAAACTCATCATCTACACATTTTTTAGATAGCAGAACTGTTTACCTCATCTGGAAGGTAAGTTTCTTCATCTGTGCTGCTCAAGAGCTAAAAGAGAAAAAACTATGAGTTAGAAACCCGACTGATTATGTATCCAGACCTTGAATTTCTATTTAAAAGGCGACAACAATGTTAATATGTCACCTCTTGCTTATCTCCTGTGATGTAGATGACCCTGGAGAAGCTTGGAGGAGCTTCAGGGCTTTCTAACACACTCTCAGATTTGTCATCATCAGAAATATCCTGAAAAGATAAGGGGCTATTAGAAGCTAATAACCTGCTGATATAATGCCGACACTGTTTAAAGGTTCAGCAGTGGTAGAAAAGCAATATGCAATAGGTTATAATAATAGTAAGCTACCATTAAAGTGTACAGCAGAGGTAAGAGACCAATCATTTAACAGCGGAAATGTCCATAAATGTAAACAGACAAAACCAAACATTTCCCTTCTAACCTCCTCTGTGATGTGGACCCATTTGTGCAGCAGAGCCACCAGCGTGTAGTAGAGCAGCAGAAGAACCAAAGGGTTTATGAAGTCGGGCCAGCAGACATGTGGATGCAAACCAAGACTGTGCGGTTGGGATCCCTTGGTTCGGATCATTCCAATCATACCAAACAGCCTCCAGAGAGATAGAAGAATAACAGTACAAAGAAAATAATTCTGTAACGTGTTCAACCTCAACAGATTGGCAAAAGTTATAAAATGTGAGTATTTATACCTGAAAACAAGTTAAAAGAAGTGTGGATTTATCCAAACACACACAGTAGTAAAAGGTTCATCCTCTACTCTAATTCTAATATGCTGGAAAATACCTTTTTTCAGGCCTAAAAAATGATAAACAACCTAAAAAAGCCTCAATGTATAAAAGACATAAACATATAACGGATGCCTTATAATTTAAGTGCATTTAGAATTTTTTTTGCAATAGAGAGAGAGCTTACTTTCTCCTTTAAGCCCTTTGAAACTAAACACACTTGTTCTGTTTTTTTCCTATTGTACTGCCATCTGTAATCTGAACTCTAATATTAGGAGGAACTTTCTTGCACTGCTGCTTCCTGAAAGTCCTGGCAAGAATCTCATTAACTATTGCATAAACTTGATTTTGGAAAATCCTAAATGTTTTTTTTGTTTGTTGTTTTTTTCTTTTTAATAGTCAGCAGATATTTATCAGATAAAATTATTAAGGACATTTTGATTAGTTATTATATGATATATTTGTTTATATGCTATTGACTCAAAGTTTTAAATTTAGGTTTAAAAAATCCATTTTAACACGAGTTAAGATTATCTCTACAGCATACAATGAGGAGGATACAGGAGCTAAAAATATTTAAAAACTGAAGCGCAGAGAAGAATCTTTGGTTCCTCAGAATCCAATATCTACATGAAATCCTTTTACTCATTGTCTTTTTTTACCTTGCATATACATCATCTGGTGGGATGAGCTGCTGCGACAGAGGCAGCTGGTAGAGGTACAGAGCCAGCAGGTGTCCTCCACTGAAGATGGCCATCATCACACACAGGCAGCTGAAAAGCAGCATGCTGATGGAGCGACTGAATATCCACCACCATACCAGCCCTAAAAACACCCCGAAGTAAACTCCTGATGTGAGGGAAGGTAGTATGATACCTGCAGACACGTGAAGATGCAGTCGGACAATCACACAGATGAAAGGACGGCTCGGAGTGCCATGATCTTGCCACTGACTGCTGGCTTAATTGCTCATTCCATTCACCTGTCTAACTCTGCCTGGTTGATCATCACTGCTCATCTGATCCACCTGCTCCTGCTTCTATTTAAACAGCTCAGTCCCAGCCATCAGGCCCTGATTATTGCTCTTGTTCTAGTGTGCGTTCTTGCTGGCCAGTGGTGAGAGGGTTTTTTTTCGTACCATAGTGTTTTTTATTCCCTGATCCTGACCCGTTCTGCCTCTAAACCACTGAGCCTTTGTGTTCCCATCTGAACAGGTTGCCTGAACTGTCTTTGGACTCCTGGACCTCTGATACAGCCTCTTCCTGTTCTGACCTGGCTTCGGACTCCTGCATTGTTTGTTTTTTTCTTTACTTATTTTAAATGCAAATTGTCTTGTTCCATTGACAAAGTGTCTCACTTGATTAAAAAATGCACTTATTTTAAGAAAAAAAGGAGATTGATATATCAGATTTTACAGTGAGTACATAGTTTGCAGATGTAAGGTGCCTACAAAGACTGTTGCCTGTTTCATGCCATTTGAGCTGATGGGGGAAATTTTGTCAAATAACAAACATTACATTTGACAATTTAAAGCTAAAACACGTCTCTGCAGACATGCCAGCTCTTTAATATACCTGCCAGTCCCAGCAGCAGAGTGACCACCACTTTTCCTGCTGTGTTCATGATCGCTGACAGCAGCAGCCTCAGACCAGCTGCAAACATTATCATCTTCTGGACAAACTGTGGTGGACCAGACTGAACCGGCAGGGTGGTGTCCTCAGAGCTATCAAAAGACGAGGCCTCTGTTTCATATCCTCCCTCTGACTCTGAGTCCGAGGTTTCAACGTCCTGCAATATCCAAAAGAAAAACCAGCCTGACTCCACTGTATGTTGGATGGATATAATTGTAGATTATTAAGAAAACACAATGTTTCATCAGGTGGTGTGTGAATCTGCTGACACCTCTGGGACTGAAGGAGGGATCCCATTTTCATGCAGGCTGACTTGGGGCACAGGGTGCAGCAGTTTTCTGCACAGCCTCAGTAGAAACAGAATGGAGATGAAAAGGCCAACGTCTGGGGCCAAGAGTCTCACAATGTTAGCTGGGTCAACCGAACTGAATCTGAAAGAACAAAATATAGCAAACACAGCTCACAGTCTAAGACTGGTTGTGAATAGATGACTATAGGAGATAAAATAAGAATTTTGATTTATGGTAAAGTCTCAGGTTTTGGACAAGGCTGACATCTATGACATCCTGAACAAATATTCTACCAGCTTCAAACACAAACCTGAGAATGTTGTGAGGAAAGCCCCCATTTGACCTTCAACTTACCATTTTGATCAAACAAAAGTGGATGACTAGTTTTTTCAAAGTAATGCAAGACTGAAAAATGACTTGAAGTTTGCAAAGTTTCTGTCTTTTATGGCTTGTTGGTTCTCCTTTATTTTCATGCATGTTGTGTATACAGCTTGTTGTCACAAGCTGTATTGATCTGCTGTGTTTTTTTTTATCAGGATACTCTAAATCTCCAGAGCCTTATATTCCGATTAAATAAAGGTCAATAAAAAAATAAAAGCTGGAGTGCAGTAAGGCAAGCTGATGTAAGCACTAAGTGCACTGTATGCAATAACTACTCCTTGGAGATCTGACAACCATAAAAAAATAACAACCCGTTAATATTTTTTGTCTTTTCCCGTCTCTGGTTTTATGTTTCAGTTTCTGTGTTAAATTCTTAATCTCAAATGCTAAAATGACAACTTTCACATAAAGCCCAATGAAAAAGGTAGTATCATGGCTGGCTTATACTGTAAGTTAGTTTGTTTATTTCCGTTGTGGTATTTTTCCCACTCCTCGTTTTGTGTATATATTCATCATTTGGTGCTTTTTTTCTTTTATAAAGCAGACAAACTATATATAGGCCCAACTTTCTCATGTTTAACTTATCTGATAGGGATCCCCCAATCAATTTGGGATATAATTTCGTGCATAAGCGCTGACTGGAAACTCCTGTCCCTAAATAAAGAATGAAAACATTTATCGCAAAATGTAAAATTTAGTTCCTGATTTCTGTAATACTGAGGGCAATAAAAACTATCCCACTTCAAGAAAAAAAGAGCAAATAAAACTTTTAGAGGAGCAACAAAGCAGTAGATAAACATACATAAATTATGGACAACCTGAGACTTTTTTAAGAAAACAGTTTTTCTTTTCATCTAGCTCTTTAAATAAATACATTTGCATAATACATCCACTTTGTGTACGAAGCTCACAGATGTATACTATCCAAAAATAAACAAATACAATATAACAAAATTCAGTCTTAATTACTTCATACCTCACAATTCCTAAATGGTAAAGGAAATCTTCCCAGAATCCAGCAACTGTTAAAAAAGAAGTTAATGGTGAAAAGCGTGCAAGAATAGTTGCGTTTCATCTAAAGATTGTCAGTATACGTTTGGAATGCATTCTACATTTATTTCCAAGGTAAATGACATTTTAAAAATGTTCAGACACGCTAAAAAGCTGTTCTTATTTACCATGTGGAGGGAGGTAGCTGAAGGGAATCTGCATGAAGCACTGCAGGGTCAGGAAGGTTAGACTAGTGTAGATTATTATCCGCAGAAACTGTCCAGTTTTCCCTATTGAGGACAGAAGAAGAAAACTCAAGTGACTCAAGTGATAGGTTATAGATATACAATAACGTGAGTTGGTAATAAGAAGTTTTCATGCAATACATAAATGTACACCTGTATGTGTATTTGTTAGTGTATTAGAATCCACGTTTCAGTAATAAATAAGCTTTGCATAAATACACTGTCTCAGAGGAAATGAAACTGTGACAACTTAATGTGCTTTGCATTGTTTGAAGGTGCCTAAACCTTCCCATATTTTATTACATCCCAGTCTGAAGCTATTATGTTCTTTATTGATGTATAGGGGTGGGCTGAGTAGAAGACAAACATAAAGTAAAGCATAAATGGGAGGCAAAAGGAAAATGGTACAGTTTTCTCCAGTTTTCCCTAAATAAAATACATTTGTGTTGAACTCCTCCGAGAAGGTACCCAATGAGCCAGCCCTGCCCCTCATTCTTACAGCTACACACTCTAAGTTCCCCCCTTCTCCTTTGCAAAATAGCCAAAGCTCCCCAAACCAAATTATTTTGCAGCCTCTAACAGAGGGGTCTCAAACCGGTTCCAGAAAGGGCGATGTGGCTGCAGGTTTTCTTTCCATCCAAGCAATGGCACGCCAGACTCCAGTCATCTCATCAAGTCATCATATTCAGATTGCAATCAGTTGATGAGATGACTGGAGTCTGGTGTGCCATTGCTTGGATGGAAAGAAAACCTGCAGCCACATCGCCCTTTCTGGAACCAGTTTGAGACCCCTGCGTCAGGTTTTCTACCAATATCATCCTTCTTTTACCTCAAGCTAGAGCAGTTAAATGGCACCACCACCATATTTAATGGCCTGGATGGCGTATTTAGTGTAAAATTTCTTTTTGGTTTTTTTTTCCTTCTGTAGATATATTCTTTTTTTAAACTCAGGTCAAAAAGATAAACAGCTCCTACCAGTTATGGGATTACTAAAAACATCCAGTGGCACCAAATGTTTTAGGGGTGTGTCTGAATGCCACTCTTGGATTAAATAGTTATGCACTTCTCTCAAAAGGTTTAAGAGGTGTGCATATGGTGCTTTTCACTGTGGAATTCAGTAAATGTTTTTAATAAAAATAATGTCACAGAAATAGTCCAATTAAGTTTTTTGTGAAATGTTAATTTGACTTTAAACAATCAAATCCAAATATAGAATAAAAATACATTTGTATTTAAGATCCAATCACCATGAACACATTGAATGACTTATCCTTTTAATTTACCACATTTAGGACAGCAGCACGTGTAGAAGACAGGTAGTTGTGAACCCAACTTTAAATAAAAATACAAATAAACTAACCATTCCATATTGATTTCCTAGAGTTTGACTCTTGCTATCAGAATGTTAGAGACACTAAAAGCTGATGCAGCTGAACTGCAGCTGAGCCAGCAGATGTGTTGTTGATGTTCACCATTTTTACTAAAAGCATTGTTTCACTTAAACCTCTCTGCTTACACAGACACACACACATGCTCTGAAAATAATAGGTGGATCCACCAATAAAACGCATTGCATGTACACGAGATAAACACACATTTCATCACTTAGTCTAAGGTTTGCTGGATCGAAATATGGAGAGCAAAATATATGGGATGTGTGAAGCTGAAAGGCAAACAGTTTTCAGTGACAGTAAAGATAGGAGATCGCTGACATAACATCTTTTAATTCTTTGCTGTAATTACCAGGCTATGCATAATTGATTTGGTCATTCCAACCACTTCCCCCCCTTTACAAAGTACTTTGAGGGAGGGGATGCTTTAATTCATCTGTTTGTAGGGATCGATGTGCTGAACATGCATGACCTACTCGCTCATGTCTGACTTCATAAGGAAAAGCTTTATACAATCTTTATTACCTTGCAACTAGGGAGTATGATGACCAAAAAGTTTAAAACAGTTAGCTTGATGTGAAGTGTGTGGTGCTTTTTGCTACTGAGCAGTATTACTGCTCAGTGGGTGTGTAGATGACTTAAGTTTTGCGAATGAAAATAAAATTGAGCACTTTAACCTCCCATTTGAATGATGGATGGATGGATGGATGGATGGATGGATGGATGGATGGATGGATGGATGGATGGATGGATGGATGGATGGATGGATGGATGGATAGATACTTACTGGAACTTAAGGTTTATCAAGAAAAATAAACATCCTTTTTGACTAAAATTATTTAAGGTTTCCTTTTCCATCACAGGCTAAAAGTTTAACATTTAGATTTCCAATTTTTTATTGAAAGCACCATCAGTAACTCACATGATTTTGAGGAAAAACATTTCAGAAAAGGTATCTATATAAGCAACAGAATTGAAATCATCAGCCAGTAAAAGCCTAAACAGTGTATAAAGACGTGGAGCTTGTTTAACAAGGAAACATAAACGTGAAAGACCTTTTAAAAGTAACATTATTAAAAATCCGCACTAAGTTTAAAGTAAATGTGTAGATATAGCAAGATATTTTATCCTAAATATACACAAAAACCAAAGCTCTAAATGGGAATTGATATTTCTTATTATTACTCTAATCAAGCTTGTTTATATTTCTTGTTAAGTTGGACACACCCTACTGATTACTGTTGAACCAAATTATTGGAAGACAATGCTTTACTGGATGCAAAAGAGGCAAGAGGGTTCCATCTGCAGCTCTGAGACAATAAATGATGGAAAATATTATTCAAAATTCGGTTTAAACTTTAAAAACAGAATCTGCTTTAAGGCATGTAATTGAATAACTTAATTTAAATAGGCAACATTTAGATTTAATATTTTAAAGTAAATGCTGGATTTGCAGCCTTTATCACCAGAAATATGCATGGATCTTAGTGCAACAATTTGTTGGAGCATGTTGACATTACTTTGTTTAACAAACTAAAAATCTGACAAAAATATAAGACACTGACAATAATGTTTGATTTAAAAAAAAGAGAACTTCTGTCCTGGAGATTCTCTGACCTTTTAAGGTGGCCAGGCTGGGTTTCGGTAGCAGTGGTACAGTGAGCAGGAACACAAAGTACACCACCGAGAGGCCATTATAGCGAAAACAGGATGCTGAGGAGAAAAACAAACAAAAGCAATAAGGTGGATAGAAACAGTTTAATTTAGCCAATCAAATAGGATTTTATGATTTCTCTTCCCATTTATTTTTTTATGTGCTATTCATGGTGTCATCCTCTCTTGTAAAGAAAAATATCTGTAATGTTCTCTGTTTAGTTATTTCCAAATAATATTAATGTGTTTGAAAGTCAGATTTGTTTGTATAGCACATTTAGAAACACCTACGAAGGACCAAATGGCTGCAAAATGCTATAAACCGGATACAGATTAAAAGGTTTAGTAAAGTATAAAAAAAAATAAACTAATAAAAAAAGAAAAAAAGTGTGCTTTACAAAAAGTAAAGTAAAACTAAGAAGTTATGGATGTTGTTATGGATGACATATGTGATACTGAATTATTTCTGGCTGCAGAAAAACTTTCACCTTTACCAGTTCAAAAATACTTTATTAAGCCCATAGGGAAATTAAATAGAATAGAGTGAGTGGATTAGCATAAAATCAAACAATCGCTAAAAAACTTAACAGCTTGCATGTATTAGATTTAATACATGCAATCTAAAGCGCCTCAGAAAAACAACAGAAGCTTGATAAAGTTTATCCAAAACCAGGAAGTTCCACTTTCTGCTCTTTTTCCATTATAAACTTTCCCTTAATCTTTTTGCATTTTCTTAAAACCTCAAGGCTTAATTCCTTTCTATCACATTACACAGAGATCTTTATTTGTCCGAGCATGTAGCATCAAGAGGCCCCCAAATCTCAACCTGACCAAAACTGTAGGTAAAAGCCTCTAACAGCCATAAAGTCGGCATTTAGAAAACAAAATACTCACCTGTCAGCAAAAGCAGAGGGAGTAATAAGTTATAAAGTATCCCAACCACCAGATCCCCGGCCATGCTGCTTTCAGAGACTTCTGTGCTTTCCTTCAGTCACAGTCGCTCATCAAATAAATGCCCCAGATGGGAGGACAGACAATCTGACCGGCTCACTCATTTCTCAGCAAAAAAAAAAAAAAAGCTATCAAAACATTGTCTAACACAGCTTTTTTTTTTTTACTTCAACACCTCAAATAGCAACAGGAAAAGTCAGATGTGAGTCTAGTAACAAGCAGCACCGAGAGAAGAAAACCTTGACTTTATGATTCCTGAAGAGATGTGGACTCCCTTTGCTCGCGTCTCTGTCACACCCTCTACTCCCTCCCTCACATCCCTCATATAATGTGCATCTCTTCTACTCATAATGCAGCTAATCTCACATAGGAGGTGAGGTTAGCCTCTGTTTCTACCTGATGGAGAATAATCTGCTTCTACCATTAACTATAAGCATCTAAAGGTGCAGAATTATCCACAATCTGTTATGAGTGCTATTTATGAAAAATATTTGGTGCTTCTAAGTACATAAATGCATCATTTTCTTCATTTATTTTGAAAATAAGATTTTATCCTTTAGTCTACGGCTGTATTTTTTTCCCTTATGCCCCCCTCTCAGGCTGGCTCATCATATTTGTACTGTCGGGTGAAGGGAAGTATATCTAATATTCATGGCTGCGAGGCCATTAAAGCTCTGGTGTGACTACAGAGGAATGATCAGTGTGTGAAGGCTGAGACAATCAATAGCAGAAATTTTCGGCCAAGTAGAAGAAGCGCATAGTGTTGCTGTTTTTTTTTTCCGTTTTTTTTTCTCATTTATCTTGATTTCTTTTCTTTGCTTTTGCTTAATGTAATTGTGTTTGTTAAAGTTGTAAGTAAGATCAACATTTTATATTTGAGGATGGATAGACTACTTTGAGGTTTGTTGGGGTCATTTTTAAATACTGATATGTTGCTCGAGACATTTGTTGAACACAGAAAAAAGACATACAGGTTATAATTAAGATATACAGAG
The DNA here is from genome assembly GCF_000732505.1 of Cyprinodon variegatus. Classification (NCBI taxonomy): domain Eukaryota; kingdom Metazoa; phylum Chordata; class Actinopteri; order Cyprinodontiformes; family Cyprinodontidae; genus Cyprinodon; species Cyprinodon variegatus. The sequence goes on from NW_015150611.1 coordinate 1,003,831, forward strand.
GTATTAGTGTTTATCTATGTTTTTTGAAATACATTGAAGAAACACTTCCTTTGTGTCAAAATGATGTCAAATCAAATCAAACATATCTTAAAGCAGCATAATCGTCAAAATAAACCTATCTCAGTTTATTTAGGAGAATAACAGAGCTGTTTTATCATTTAAACCATTCTTTCTTTGATTTAGTCAAACTTTACAGAAACATTTAATTAGTAATCCATGGCTTCAGCTTGGGGAGATAGTGAGGTGAAAAAAAATATTTTTTTCTGTTATTTAGGGCTTGCTAGATTTTTTTTCTTTTGTTGTTTTGATGCATTTTATTAATTTATCTATTTATAAACATCAAACATTTTTCAATAAAACTTAAAGATATCCAAAGTAAATACAAAAAGCTACAGAAACCACCTTTTACATTTAAGAGGAAATGTTCCTAAACCTACAGTAAGCCTCATCACTCCAGTCCTAAAAAGTTTGAATAGAAACTGTTTGCATATAAAGTAGGCTTATAAGCCTGAAAAGGCAACACATTTAGCCTTAATCAAAAGAAATTTAAAAATAGGTCAGAATCAACAGTTTTGACCTACATTAATATATAAAGCATTCCTGTCAGGCTCCTGACGAATATGAAGTCTTGATCCACAAGTAGAGAAAACTTTCTTATTTGGAATAGGTGGACTACCAGAACCAAAAGCAACAATGGTGATTCTCAAGACTATTAGAAAAGTCTTTCCAGGGTTGATGAGACAAAAGAGGCACTTTTCACAACGCAAAAAATGTATATACTAATGCAGGGTTTAGGGTCTTGAAACAAGTGAAAACATTTGGTCATGCAATCATTTCAATTAACAAGCTTTCTTGAATTAAGACTATATTCAAATAAGAAATAACTGAATTGAAAAGATACTTTTGTATTTTGTTGAGAACCAATAATTTAAAGTGCAAAGGTCATATTTCCTGCACACATCATTCTAAGAATAGAACATCAGATCGATGGTCAACGTTTATGTGGTAGTGTGATGATCTGGATCTGCTTTTCTGCTGGATAGCATCCCATAATTGATAGAAACATTAATTCGGCTCTAAAACAGAAAGTCCTGGTGAAGATTAACTGGCCATTGGGTTGCGATCTTGAGCTCAAGTGTACTTGGGTTTAGCTGTGGGGAAATGATCCATAGCATATCAGCAAGTCCAGTGGGCTTGCAGTGGGCTAAATTACATTAAAGTTTATTGTCAGATGAAAAAATATGTTTAAAAAGTGTTAAAGGGGTGTGGAAACGTTTGAACAAAACTGTCTCAGAAAAAAAACAAAACAAATGCAGTGATAGCTTTATGTTTATATATTTAATATGTAATGCTAAGACAATCCTAATCCTTGCAAAGTCTCTTTATATTTTAATAATCAAATCATTTTATCAGACTTGAAAAATGAATAAAAACCTGAGTAGAATATTTTAAGGAGGGAAACTATCTATGAGCCTCCATCTTGGAGAATGCTGCCCTCTAGTGTTAAAAGAAATTAACAACATCAGTACACAACTTCACATTTGATTGTATTCTTATAGTTAGGAGGGGAAAAGATTCACTTGTCAAGGATTCAAATATTTTTTAATCAAAGCACAATTCAAAATAATAAAAAAAAAATAAAATAAAAAAAATAACACTTCATAAAAAAAGAGAAAACATTATTTAATAAAAGAATAACCATTTAAGAAAACAATGAAATAAAACAAATATACAAAAATAAAGAGGAAAAACAACAATATAACTACTGAAAACCTCTCTGCTCAGTCATAGGTATGTAGTCAGTAGCATGCAAAGGTGTGGACCAACTCAAGTTAGGCTTTAATCACAGATTTATTGTCTTTAGATTTGACTTGGTTGTATAAAAAAACAACAACAACAATTTAGTTAAATATTTACCAATATAAAGATTGTAATAAAAAAAAGTATAGCTCCTTGCTAATAAATAAGAATTGAACCATAGGATTTGTTACATTGGGTTAGCAAGCTGTCTAGGTTGAACTCTTCCTTTCACCCATACATTTCTGCCCCAGCCCCCCTTGACCCTGAATGAGAGGTCAATGACTTCTCATAGCGGTTCTAGAACATATTTTCTAGAGGGGGCCATGTGTTTTCATGGGGGCACAGAAAAGCATTAAAAAAGTACAATATTTTTAAAAAATTTTCAAATATATCAAGAGAGCCACAGAACCAAAGAGCCAATTGTGTCTCCGCATCAAATAGAATGAAGTTTCTCAATGAGTTTAATGAAATGTAATATTATACCAACTGAAAATGTGTAGATTTGGCTCGAAAATTTTAAATTCATTTACGTAAAATAAAAAAAAATAAAAATCTTATCATGGAAGAAAAAGAGCATGTAAAATAGTTAGTTGTTTAATAAACATCAACTGAAAGATAAAATTAAACTATTATTTGGAATATTTGCTCAACATTCACTCACAATTCAAGAACGAAACATATTTTTGACTTATTTTAAATGATAATCACCAGTTTTAATCAAAACAGAATTAGAACTTAAGTAAAAGTGATCAATTCAGTTGAAACAAGTTGGAGTTATTCTTTTTTTTTTTCCTAATTCTTTTAGTATTATGTCTTAAGTTCATAGGGCAGTGCCCCTGTTGGTCCCTGTTTAGAACAGCTTGTGCAAATGATGGAAGATTGACAGATAGACATATAAGAATTGGAAAGCATGTGCACCGAGGATTTTTATTTTACTTTTTTCTACTTTTTTGGTGAGGTATTAAAAGTAAAAAGAGATTTAAATCATAGTCATGAGCATCAGTTTCACTAAATTGTATCGATTCTACAAAAAAAAAGTATTTTTCTCTTTAATGTATCGTTATATCAGGTCCCATTCTTTTTTTTTTTCTTTTTTCCCAGTACAATTTTATTTGTTTCTGCAAAGAACATTACAGAACAACCATATTGCACTATAGGTATTCTTAACAACCATTTTTTACAGATATTTTCAAAAGTTGTAAAGATGTTTACCAGTCAAGTAAATGTCCTTGTTTTGTGCAAAACAAGAAACAGTAAGGAAAAAAAAACAACAAAAAAAATAAATAAAATAAAATAGTACATCTATTAAATAAAAGTAAACACTAGGGGGAAACAGCTGTCTAAATACGAAGATTAAAAAGGACAACAGCTTCTTGAGTTTTGTCAATGTATTGTTTGAGTTCATGCTTAAAAGCAGTAATGCACGGTTTGGAGCCTCTATATTTACATTTATGTATAAAGAACTTGGCCATAATAATAATCAAGTCAATTACATATACCTTATCTGATCTCTTTGGTTGAACCTTGCAATTTCCCTTAATGCCGAATAGAATAGTCTTCCAAAATAAAAGAAAATCTTTGTCTATTTTTCTCTTAATTAAGTAATAAATGTCATACCAGAAGGACTGGATAAGTGGGCAGTTCCAGAATAGATGAACAAGTGTTTCAGGATTACTACAGCAGAAGCTGCAAGTGACATCAATGTGTTTTTTAAAGTGTTTCTAGATAAAGACTTTGGTAGGATAAATGTTATGGATTATCTTAAATGAGATTTCTTTAGTTTTGTTGTTTATCAAATATTAATTTGGAAGCAGCCAGACTTCTTTCCAGTTGATGTAATCTAAGAATCTTCCCCAGTGTGAGATTGCATAAGGTATCACTTTAATGTTCATTTGAAATAAGGCTCTGATTGATTGATTTATTGAAACTGCAGTCCCTTTTTTCTTTTCTTTTTTTTTTATTCAACAATTGCACAGTTTACATGAATACATGAACATTCCTCTCCATTGTGAAAATAATACACTGTGCAGTATCCAACATTGCTGGTGTTTTAACATAAAACAACAAAATAAAAAGAAGATTTACATCATCACATTTTGCCAGGGAAAGTACAAATTTATAAAAAGATATTAAATTGTTTACAAACATTTATAGATTTTGTTGCCTTTTGATTAAGAGAATACTTAATTGTGTTGACATATTGCTTGACCTCATTGTTAAAAGCAATAAAAGATATTTTGGAATGTGCAAACTTACATTTATGAATGTAAAATTTTGCCAAGAGAATAATCAGATTAATAATGAAAGTTTCATTTGGTCTAGTCTAAGTACTGTTGAGGTCATAAAGTCCAAAAAGGACATCCTTCCAAAATAACTTTAAGTCCCTCTCAATTTGTTCTGCAATAAACGTACAAATGTCAGACCACAGATTTTGAACAAAAGTGCAATTCCAAAACAAATGGGTTACTGTTTCAACACTCTTTAGAACAAAAAGTTGCGGTCCCCTTTTTCTTCGAAGAGGCCGCCGCGCGGCTGACGCAGCTCCGCGCCCTGACCACGTGACCAGTCGCATATGGCCTCTCGGTCCTTCCTTCCTTCCTTCCTTCCCAGGGTTCAATGAGCGCCGTGTGGCCCCACCCTCAGCGCCGTCTGCCTCTTCAATGTAGCCTACTCTTCTCGGAGGAAGAGAAAGGAAGAAAATAATAACAACTCCCTCCTGAGGACTCGCTTCTAGAACCGTGTATCACCTCCTTCGTCCAGCGCGCGGCGGCGGCCCCCTTCCCCCGGAGAGGAGCGGCCTTTCACGGTGGGAATTCACTGCTTCGATAGCATCGCGTCCTATTTTTTTCCTTAATGTAAATTCACATGTAAGAGTGTCAATCCTGTGGCGTGTTTACCCCCAGAGGAGGAGGAGGAGGGGGGGTTCTGTAAATATCTGTTTATGTGATAGTCTGTGGGTGTGTAAACATTTAGAGGCCGCGTTAAAAAGTGAAGCCTGATAGCGGGGGTTCATTTATTTCTCTCTTTTTTTTAACCTGCAAAAAACGTGGATACATTTCGAGGGATTCTCTTCTTCCTTTTCTAAAAATGTTTTTTCTCTCGTTGAAGGATTCACCTGGAGCTTCCATTAAATGAAGGAATAAACAGGCTGTCCGTGCGCAGTTTTCTGGAGACTCTGTGGTGATGTGAAGGACTGATAACACATTTCTGCAACAAAAGAGAGGGAGGGGGAAAAAAGAGAGAAAATACAGCAAGGAATAGCCAGCCATCACAAATAAGGAGGACAAATTGGGGGGGCTCCTGGAGGTGGCGACAGAAAGACAACCGCAGCGAGTTTGGAGCTTGATTTGATGCGGAGAAGGAGCCGGAGGACGACGGAAGAAGAAGATCATACATGTAGCTAGTTACATATAATTTCCCCGTTCGCTAGGTGGCTACCCGACTAAAAGACAATTATAATAAACACTCAAACGGTGGAAGTGGACATGTTTGTGGCCAAAGACGACGCGGGGACGAGCACCGCCTCAGCCCGGCCGAGGCTTTCGGACACGCCGAGCTCAGCTCCCTGTGGCGGGCAGCAGTGAGACGCGAGACCCCGGCTTCACGGAGATGCTGTTTAGGCTCGTTTCGCTGCCTCCGTTCGAGGTGAAATCTCGCTTTTTGGCGTCATAGCGACACGCCGTGGATTCTAATTAAAACCTATCTTTTCGGGGGGCGGGAGCGGGGGGAGGAGGGAGAGTTAATAAGGAGCAAAGTGGAGTTGAATGTGTGGGGTGGGGGTGGGAGGGGGTCAGGCGGCCTCCAGCAGCAGCAGCAGGATCCTGCCCTTTATTTTCTTCTTCTGACAGCAAAAGACTCTTTATCCGCACAGCATTGTTTTCCAAACAGTAACTGAGTAAATGTGGGTCACATTGCTGCCAAATCCGAGGGTCAAACCAGGGACCTAGACAACTATTACCTGTTTATTTTCCTTTCTTCATACTCCCCCTCCCTTCAGTGCTCCTCTTCCTCCTCCCTGGAACCCTCCCTCCTCCTCCCCAACTCCCCCCATATTGCTTTTCTTTTTATTTCTTGAGGGAAGATGGGTTGTTTGGGTAATAGTAAGACTGAAGACCAGAGAAATGAGGAGAAGGCACAAAGAGAAGCAAACAAAAAGATTGAGCAGCAGCTCCAGAAGGACAAACAGATCTACCGAGCAACACACAGACTACTACTTTTAGGTGAGTGTGTTTCTGTTGCATCCCTTTTTCCCTTCTTGATGCATTGTCTTGTATTGCAAATCATGTCCAACTGTCCTAAAGTTTGGATCTATGCATAAATTCCTGCCTTTGTCCACCATCTCTATTTCCTTTTCAATGATCCATCTATCCAAATTCATCCACCTATCCACAGAGGTGTCAAGTAACAAAGTACCAATACTTCGTTACTGTACTTAAGTACATGTTTTAGGTATCTATACTTTACTCCATTACTTATTTTTCCTCCTACTTCTGACTTCTACTCATTACATTTTCACACAAGTATCTGTACTTTCTATTCCTTAATTTTTAAAACAAACGTTACTTGTTACTCTTGGCTTCGGTTTTATGTTTATACATTTTTATTTCACGTCATGTGCGCCATCCAATGCAGATCATTGGCTCCTTCCACATCTAGTGAAAACCAGTGTAATTGGATGAGTCGTATAACGCAAACATTTTTTGGTTAGGTAAAGGAAATCATCAGAAGCAAGCAGGTGTTCTTCAAACTGTAAACATGAATTGTCTATGCCATGCTACAATGTCGGATTCAGAAAAATATGTTGAAATGTCTGAAAGGTCGGACACAGGCGAGGGCCTATCGGGAGACGAAGACCAACAAGACCTCCCTCATCCTTGGCCCTATCTTAAAGAATTTTTAAAATTTGTCAAATATTGAGCTTTCAATTCATACAGTGGCATCTGGCTGTTTTTTTGTAAAGGTTAGTTTATAGTTTTATACTTTAAGTAGTTTTTGGAGCACATACCTTTTCACTTTTACTTGAGTAAAGAGGTCAAGTTAATACTTTTAAGTAACAAATGTGTGTGTTTTTCACACCACTGCTTATCCATCTGTCCATCATTCATCCATCCAGGGCTACAAAATACTAGAAAAGCCTGCCATTACAATATTAGTAATGCTTCACTAATGTAGTTATTTCCTCCCTATGTTTCAGACATCACAATGTTTCTGTGAATGCACACAGCATACATTTTCATAAAAGTTGGTTATATCCATGTGATGCTAGCATAAAGTTTGTGGCTAA
>NW_015150611.1:1011186-1030258 GCF_000732505.1 Cyprinodon variegatus
CAGACACCAAAGCAACTTTCTGAATAGCTGCACATAAGCAACACCATATCTGGTCTGCTCTTCCTCTGTAGGTACCAGATCTGCTCTGGGTCTTGCCTCTGCTGATGACATCACAATAGGGCAACACCACTCAGACAAACTGTATTGCATCCATTCTTTAAGAATCAAATCTCTTTGAGAGTTTCAACTTATTACCTACATTTGCTGTTAATTTACGTTTCTTTGGCGACCTCAGGTAGCCGAAAGTAGAAAACAATCAATCTCAGTCCTGAAGGCAAGTACTGTCTTCTAAGTCTGAGCTCTGCCATTTAATAAGGTGACACAAAAAGTCTCAGTACTATTTTAGATCTCAGGGCAGGGGAGTACAAATTTAACATCTTTATTCTACATTTGTACCAAAGTTTTACATTTAAATTGTTAAATTTTTTCAGCTTTGTTATCAATCAGGTAAAACTTCATCAGTTATTACACGCTAATGCTACAGATGCTCTCGATTCGGCACACGGATGCTGCCTTATGTTGTTGTTGTCCGGGTGACCATGATGTCAAAATTTTGATTAATTTTAAAGTAACTTATTAAACTACTCGAGTTTAATTATTTTTATGAACCACATTAGTTGGAATGATTTTTGAGTTAATCCCAGATGAAAACACATTTGTCATCTACAAACAAAAGCAACCTGTCAATATTATTGTTTTTTAGTTTTATTTTAGCTGAAACTCTTTAAACTTCATAATTAATTTCTTTCAGCTGTTGCAGATGTTTCATCATTAAACTCATATACAATGTTTTATTAGTTTTTTTTAAGGTATTGTGGATGATTTTTGTGTATTTTTTAAAGACCCTCCCTCTGCACTTAAAAAAAAAAAAGCACATGCACAACTCTGTGTACCTGCTCCTGAATGGGAACACCTGCTAAACGTGCGAGAGCGTGCACAAGCCCATTTCTCCTCGTTCACACTTTTTTTTTTTTTACGTTGATGTTCTCATAGCTCATACAAGCTTACTGTGTCCGAAGGTCCGCTCTAACCCCTAAATGCCTGAATCACTATATAGAGCAGGGACTATATAGTGGACTTTATAGAGAACTCTGTAAACTTATCGTTCGGACAGATGATCACTGCTTTTTGCTCCCCGTTGGTCACGTAACTCCTCCTCCATTGCGCTGTGCCTGCGTCATCTTTGTTATTAGTCATCGCTGTGACAGCAAATCCCATAATGCTTTCTGCAAGCATGCTGGGATATATCTGCCTCTTCTGAGGCCTTTCTTTTTACACTTCGTAGACACTTTTTCTCTTATGACCATCGGCCATTTTCAAAGAACGCGATGAGAAAGGTGTGCTTCAATGATTGTCCGAAACCGTAGCTCACCACATATATACACCCGAAAGTGCTCATGCACCGAAAAAGATAGCTAACGGGACGAGCACGTAGGACGGCGTCATGTAAACATATCACTAGGATGAGTGACAATTAGAAGGACCACTTATTTAGACGATCCATCCGGAAATAAGAGATCATACTCTATACCTTTACATAACATCTAAACCACTTATAAGTGCCTGGAATCCCATCAGTCTATAATGTGGTATGACAATAACCTTTTCTAATCTAGAAGTGATCCTTTTGCGTATTGTTACTGCTGCATTTATATCTAAATGATTTTAAGTAACACAAATGATGGAGATGTATTTATTATAATTCTGTACTGAAATCCAGACTCTGTTTTATTAAACTGTCTTTTTTAAAACCATGTATAAAGCACAATATTGTGCGAGAAATAACATGGACTTATAATTGTAAAAAGTATGCTTATCTTTAAAAACTAAATCTTTTCCAACTTTTTTTAATGGAAATTCCCCAGGTAGATTTATTTTTATTGTGGTTTTTGACCAAGACAAAGAAAATGACTCTAAGGCATTTGAAAAGAGATACTTTAGGGGCCGATTTTTAAAAATCCGTTGGCTTGGGGTCTCAAATTCATTGCTAAATAAAAATGTGTGCTATGCTAGCATAATTCTTATCGGGATTGAGATTTAAGCTGTGCTGTTAAGCTTAAAACAAAAGAAGATTCAAAAATAAATAATTCACAAAATAGATTCAAACTACTTTGTACCCACTAATCACAAAAAATATAGCTGCCATTGTTACAGGGAAAAAAAGGATAGGGTAGCTCCGCCCAAGGCACATCAGACTCACTTTTTCCACTGTGCAGATAGAGCAGCAAAGATGCTTCAGCCGCGTGTCAGAAATAAACTTGTACAAGCATCAAAAATGAAGCCGCTTACGTGTTTTTTGCGGCTTTTGCTGCTTTAGGTGAGAACGTAGCTTAACAGTGGCTAGCTTCCAGCCATGGCGACCTGCACGAGCATTTGGGGGGTCGATTTGTTCATGCGTCAGAGTACGCGCACATGGGGGAGGGACAAGCAGACGACCCTGATTAACGTGTCAGGAACCAATTGTGTACAACTAACAGTGTTTTGTGATTGGTGGGGTTACTCATTGATTTCTCACTGTAGCGGGACCATTTGCTGTGGGGAGATCTTCAAGCCACATGGTAAAAATTGCGTCAGAAAAAATCTCCTGTACTTTTAGGAGCAGGAGGAAAAAATTAATGAAAACTATCTTGCATATTCTTTTCTTAATAATTTGCAGCAAAATGGTAATGGTTGTTTTAAAACAGCCATAGGTTTTATGGACTAAGTAATGAGAGTTGAATGGGGTTTGGGGTCACCCTAAGAACTGGGATTCAGCGTCAGATTTATTCTTTTTTAATGGTTGTTTTTGACGCCTTCTAGTTTTCACAGTTGAGACGCTGCTTCCTCTCTGCATAACCTTTTGGGATGTTTTAGGAAACATTGTCAACAGTGTGACTGTCATTGCATAAGGCAAAATCCTGTTTATTAAAGGCCTGTCTGCATGTGGACAAGGTTTGGTTTTGTTATTTTTAGTGGTCACTGAGTACAATTCAAACTGTCCTATTTCAATATTATTTTGTGCACCTTTTTTTATTAAGGATATTTAGGTTAGTTGGATAAAAGGTATGGAAGGATTCATTTTAGCAATTAGGACAAACATCTCCAAAATTCTAGAAAAATGTAATTTAAATTTCTAGAAAAGTCTGGAATCAAGTTTAGAAAGATGGAGATTGGTAAAATAACGTTTTCAGATCTTATTGAAAAGAAATTTAAAACTATTTTTATTTATTTCTATATGAATGGTGTGCTTTATTTATATTTCTGACTTCCCACATCTTGGCTTTCAATTTTGTCCAGCTAATTTATTTACTTTTTTTTTTTTTTACTTTTTTTTTTAATGACAGAACCCAGAGATGAATCCTCAACAAAGGGAAATATCACAACTTTTTTCTCTGTTTTGCGGTGTCCTATATTAAGAGTGAACAACTACCAAAAATCAAAATGCTAACTTTTATTTATTTTTCCCCAACCAAATTTTTGGTAGCAGCTTAATTTTCCTTTGCACCAACAAAAGTGGCAAACCCTCCACCTTAAGAGCGAGGAACATTTCAGTGTTTAGCCCTTGTTAAATATTTGTCTGGAATTTAAAAATAGCGTTTTATTAAGAATATCATATACTACATTTTAACTACATTTTACAATAAAAAACATTAACAATGATGAGCCGTCCAGCGCATGTTTTACAGTTGGAGCAGGAAGATTCTTCTACGATTAGGCAGACCGCATGTACCAATAACCTATTCAGCCCTTTTCTTAACAAGATGTTTTGGCGTTTCACGCCCCCCCCCACACCATGCAGCCATGACAACCATTCAACAGGCTAAACAATCCAACAAAGTAAAGTCAAGTTCAGCTCTTAACTTTAAAGCTTTGTAACAAACGGCTGGTAACAATCCACTCTTAAGCTTAAGGTGTTAGCCATGTCTGTTTGGATGCTCTCTTTCACTGAGCAGAAAGAGGTGGCGCCTGCAACAGGGCGGGCTTAGACAGGGGAGGGGTTATTTCCCCAAATTATCTCATAAAGGGAAGGATGTTGATCATTTTGATAAAACATTACCTAAGTGGAGGAACAAGGCAGTAAGATCGGGGAAAGTTTTTTTTCTTTATTTTAAATACACTCATGAGCTTCAGGTTATATATGACTGTTAGAAAATGTTTATGAAGGGAATTTGGCATAATATGCGACCTTTAAAATGCAATTATATTGCAAATACAATTAATTGTCCAGTCTCATCCTACAGGGGATCTAAATAAGTCCAAAAAGTGCAAAAGATGTGAAGTCGTCCTTTACTACTAGGAGTGTAAATCACATCCATCTTTGCGATTCGATTCAGTATCGATTTCCTGACCCAACGGTTCAATTATTTTCGATACTCAAGAATACACCACGATACGATTCAATTAATTGGTTCTTTTTTTTTTTTTTTACACCTTACAGGCTAGACAATGTTTCAAATTTGAAATAAATCAGTGAAAGCTGTAATATCGTTATGCATTTTATTTGAGAAACAACAGCAAATAACAGAAGTAGAAAAGTTGCACTCAACCTATTCCTATTAAAGCCTCATTCACCCCTGCGTTATAGATTCTGAAAGGCCTTGCATCAGAAAATACTGCACAAAATCAGTGCAATGAGTGCAATTCAGTACCTCTGCTCCAGACGTCCCCGTCCCCTCCACAGACGCTCCGCTGCTCCTCTCCCAAATTTTAGCTGACCGCAGACAGGAGGCCGGCTTGTTTTGTTTTTATGACCGAAATTACGGAAAACAACTCGCAAAGTTTGACCCTCTAGAAGAGCGAGTTGCGCGAGAACGCTGGGACCGTTTTTCCACCTGGATCTCCGCTCTTTTTGGCCCTCATATCTCTCCGTCGTCGGACTAAACTCGCTCCCACTTCCTCACCGCCTTGGCCGTATCTAGACCCACAGTGTGTAGCACAGACCATGCTTCAATGTTGAGCATAAATCACAAATGTCTGTGTCAAGCTTACTGCAACACACTGCTGTAAGAGTATAACCAGGAAGCGAGGTAGGAGGGCAAAATAGGTTTAGCGCCACCGCAGCACAGGAGGAGAATTACGCCCTGGGTCAAATGGATAAAAAGAGACCGGAGGGAAAAAAAATGAATCGATTCTCTTGCGGACGTGTCGATGCATTGGATCGTCGGCTGTTGGATCGATGCATCGATACAAAACGATTATTATTTACACCCCTATTTACTACGCTGCTGAATCATTAGCAAAAAGCGATATACTGTTTTGAATTGAACAGTATATTCTGAAAATATTTTTCAAACTTCCAGAAAACTGTCAGAAAAATCTTTGAAATTGTTTTGAAAACTCTGATAAAAAAAAAACTACTTTATAAATATGTCGCAGGGGTTTGTTGTTGTTTTTCTGCAGTCAGCTTCAGATAAAGATAAAGCAACACAATACATAAACCTAAATAGGACAAGACCTAATATACAATAAAGGTTAATCATACTGGTTTAATCACACTCCTTTTTTTTTATATATATAGAGATAGATAGATTGATAATATTAAATGTATTTGTACAAACAAGTTTGCATTGCTAATAACAGAAGTTTTCAGAGAGGAAGTTGTGGTGACTTTAGGACAGTGGGACAAAACCCACATGAAAGTCAAAACAGTGTGTGCTTTTAAAGGTGGTTCCCCTTTTTTCTTTTTATAGTAAATTCTTTGTAGACATCCAGGGTGCTTTTAGCCTCCCCTGATATATTATGTTATATTGGTTTTCTTTACTACAAACATGGAGGTTCAGCAGATTGTAGCTGAAATGAGGTTTAGGAGGAAGAACTTATGGCATGCAAGTTTCCATAGTCTGCATCCAATATTTTATCTGATCAAACCATTTATATTTTAAAACCTCTTTAAAAAGGATGTTTCTCCTGAATGTTGGACTCTGCCAAAAATACCATTAAAAAACCATGTGTGGGGTCAATTCCTTAGCTAAGACTAAATGCTTTGTACTTAAAGATATATAGTCTTGTTTTGCAGTTAAAGTAGGAATGAATCCCCTGAATCTCTAGTTATTGTCATATCATCCCTTCTATTTTCTGTATCCATAACCGATAAGCAGTGACAGACACACACAGCATACCAAGGAATTCATTAGCCCCTCTTTTCTAATATTTTCTGTATAGATTGTGGTTTTAGTTATTATTTTGGCAAAAGTCCATTCCCGCAGTCTCAGGGCGCCGGCGTTAGCTATGGTCCTGATATTCTTAAAATATTTACAGCTGAAATATTTTATTTTAAACATAAAGGAACTAAAGCTTTTGATTTCTACTGAAATTTTAACCTTTTTCTTTGATGTTCACGACCCAAGCTGCTGATTTTCGATTATTTTTCTACCCAATAAGATTCATTACCCACTAATATTAGCCAGAAACCATAGCATTTATTCCATGTGGTTCTTTTTTAGGGACTGCGTCTTATAGACTACCTCAATCATTAGATGGTGATTAAAAACTGACATAATTTTCATTGACTCCTGGATAAGAGTTGAAATGTTTTCAGAAAAACTGAGTGAAAGTCTAGTTTGGCTCCAATTTATGCCTGTTTTGTGGTTGTCATTAACCGAATGACTGGGAATTTGCGCAGGCTGTTAACTTTCTTTTTCTGTATATGATGCGCATATTTTAGTAGGATTAGAGTTAGCCACATATCACAATGAAAAGAAAACTTTATAACTTTCTCTGAAAGACAGAAGCTTTTATGGCTGTTTTAGTTTGATAAGCAGCTCTCATTGGTCTCATTGGGCAGGTCAGATTTAAAGCCTGGTCTGAAGCAGAATAATTTTTTAGGGGCAGCTTTTGTGACACAGGTTTTTTTTTTTTTTTTTTGTGGAAAAAATTAATCTTAATCTAACAGTGGAAAAATTGTCACGACTAGTAGCGTACTTTGGACGTTGGGAGAAAGAACAACATGTAAAAAAAAAAATGCATTAGAGCAATTATAAACGAACTTGACCAGACTTAAATATATGAATTCTGAGAATATAATAAAAAAAATATATATAAAACAGTGTTTTGGGTTATGTATAAATATTATTACGCTTATTTATTTTGCAGAAGATCATTTACAATAGTATTATGCAGACTGACAGCAGCAAAAAAATGTTTTGGTCATTATTTAATAACTTTATTCCCCATGGTCATTTTAGAGTAATATATTTCAGTCTGATTGTGCATAATAAATGATCATTCAAGCATGAAAACTAAGCATGGACCATACTTAAAGCGCATTGGATGTTGAAAATGAAACCTAAATACATTGGGCTGGTACTTATGCAAATTATGCAGCCTATTCCTCATGTAGCTTTGCTTTCTGCAAGGTTGACATGCCGTGCAGGAGCTGCTAGTTTCATTCTGACAGCAGATACACTTTCAATAATCGGGGACCTGCCAGTAGAGAGGCAGCTACCAGGACCACATAGCTTCGGTTTGAGTTTGTTGTCAAACAGATGCAGAACACTCAAACCACTTAAACTCTGCCGTGTCTTTCGGTGGTAGCTTTTTCTGTCATGATGTTATTTTCTGTTTTGTTTTTATTAAAGAAGCAACAAACTCCTCTCTTGTCGTGAATCTTTTATTTTAGTCTTTTCAATCATAGGGATTTTGAGAGATATTTAAAACAAATGAGCAGTTCAGGGTCTCGTTGATCTTGGATTTGTGGGTTTCTCAGTTTCTGATGCCTTTTCTACAAATGGCTTATTCATGAAGTTAGCTTGAGGTAACTCCTTGTTCCTCTTGTCACTTTTGGTTGTTCTTTACTCTTTCATTTTTTTTACGATCAGGGATTCTGTGCAGTGAATCCTGGACAGATGAAAAAGGGCCGCTTTCACGCTGGAGCTGTTTGGGCCACTTTAAACAGACTAGAATTCATTTCCGTAGATGGGTTGGTATGCTTCGTTTGGGCAATTCTGGAAAAATGCTTCAACTCTTCAGAGAACTCTCTGATCACTTGGAGGAAAACTGTGGAGTTGTTCATAATATTAGGCATAGTGATGCGTCGCATACCTATGATTTCCAGATGTACATTTATGTGATTTGCCCTTGCTCAGAATCTCTTTAACCCTAGTAGCATATAATACTTCACATTTAATGCATAGAGGATCTTCAAACAAATTTAACAATATCGGATATTTTGCTTTATTCATATCCATGAACATTTCAGCTGAAACATTGCTCTCACTAGTAGCTACTCCTCATGCATTCGTCCTATTTAAAGAGAGCAGTCTGAATAGGAACTGGGTTCTTATAAAGAAACTGACCTCAGCCGATTGGTGCTCTTTTAGGGCAGCACAGAAGATCAAATTTCTATATCGGTTTTAATTTCTGCTTCAAACAATCACAGAACCAATGTCATCAGCATTTACAAATTTCAGCGCAGACAAATAGATCTTTATGAACAAATAAGTCAAAGCTGTACCTTGATATTTTCTATTTTCCTTTGGAAATGTGGAGTTTATTTTCCATGCTCTTACACAAAACCAGTACAACAGTAATATACACTTGATCAACAGCAAATGTGTGTGGTGGATTGATTTATAATTTCACTGAACTCGAATCCAGAACCACACAGCATTCTGGGGGATGTAGGCAGAAGAAAGGATTTAGCCTCATCCCCTCACAGCCAAACGAATCAACAAACCTTTTTCCCCTGCTCCTTATTTCTATAGGTGAAAAATGTATTAATCAATTATTATCAACTGATTTTTCACCCATATCACACAGCTTAATTTTTGTTTCTTTTGAAAAAAAAAAAAGATAAAAGCTCTCTCATCTGTGCATCGTATTTTCTTTAAATGGCTTTTTAGACCCTAGTTGTATTGTGTTTTTTTGTGTGTGTTTTTGAGACTGAATGTTCTTTTCTTTATCTCAGGAGCTGGAGAATCCGGAAAGAGCACCATTGTGAAACAAATGAGGATCCTTCATGTCAACGGCTTTAATGCAGAGTGAGTATGATTAACCTTGAAGTCAGTTTACATGAATCTACTTCTTCTTTTTCTGTAAAGTAACAGAATACCATAAAAAGAAATGAATAACCAAATGGTTTATCAGAGATGTAACCTCAGCTCTCTGTATTGTTTCTAAACAAATGAAAGTTGCAGCCTCACAAAATGAGCCTAGCTCTGCTGAAGTTAACTATTTATACATGTTTCATATCCACAAAATACATAAAGGTCTCTTCTAGCAGTGGCCGGTATCACAATTTGATCTACTTTATATATATATAGATTTTATCCCTCTGGCTGATTGGCATTCTATAATGATTGAAAATATGTTTTTTTTTTGTTTTTGTTTGTTTTTTAAATTGGGGGTCTGGAAAACATTTTACTTTTCTATTTTTTTTTTTTTTTAAGAGCAGAAAACCCTGAAGGAAATGGCCACACATTGGGATCTTATACCCAGGACCTGTGTCAGCTCTAAAGAACAATAGTTGAAGTTTATGTTGGCCTAGTCAAAGTCCAGAGTCGGATTTGATTGTGATGCTGTTTAATGTGACTGTATTTCTGGTAGGAAGTGGGCAGAGACTCCTTCACAGTGGTGTTAGAGACCCCTTATCAGTTTCTGCTGCCATAGGTGATTAAAAACCAGTAGTTCGGTTTAGGCATAGGACCCTGTTGCTTTGGCTTTTTTTCTCTTCATCAAATCTGTTCTAGTTTAAAAAATGAAGAAAAAAAAAAACCTTTTTTTGATTTACTCAAGTTTCTTTTTTGTCATGCTTTGATGTGAAACTTTTATCGTATGACAAGCCGAGAAAGAAGAAAGTTTGATAAGGAAAAAATACATTTTCACAACTTACTGTAGTTATGACATCCGCAAGGTATTGAGAAGAACAAAATGCTGACAAGAAGTCAAAATAATGGTTGAATTCTATATTGAAAAGAATCTCGTGCAACAGGAAGTGAAAGAGCAGCTAGCCTGATGCTAATGCTTTATACATCTGTAAGTAGTTTTTTTTTCAGCTAAATGTCTGAGCATTCTTTCTAGAATTCATTTTGGAGGTCAGACACTGATGTCTGATGAGCTTTGACTGGTAGTTTCTGCGTTTAGTCATCCAAATGGAGTTAAGGGGCCCAGCCCCACTGTGGAGAACGGCCCCCATCTTCACACCGACACCTTCACTTTATGCCTGGTGACCTAAGGCTCGGATGCAGCTGTAAGGGTTTCAGCTCTGTTTCTAATAATTGCTGTTTAAACTGAGAAACAAACCGTATTGTTAAAAAAAAAAAAAAAGACAACTAGCCTGAAATTCCCCCATGAAAAGGCTGAAAGATTTCTTTCCACTGATTTGATCTTTCCTTCTCTTCAAGGCTTGGACACAATACACCACTTTGTCTATTTTCCCTTTTTTTTTCTTTTTTTCTCTTTTTTTATTTACCACTTAAGGAAGCTGATCGCCCTTTTCTCCTCTTTTTTGTTATTGTTTGTTTCAGGATCACATTCTTCAGTTTTTCTTATTTTAGTGAGCTGAAAAGGAATGTGAGGTTTTTGCGTGTCAGTGACTAAGCTTAGGTTGGTCTGGTGGATGTCATGTATTGGCCGGGACAGAAGCATCTTTGCAAGGTTAGACTAGAAAATCAGCAGCTTAGGCAGAGTAGAGCATATGACCCAGTGTGTGACTCCACAACACTGAACAGTTTGTGTGTGTTTGTGTATAAGACTGTTTTATAAAAATAGAACATCTCTGTCCATGTTCTGTGTAAAAATCGGTGTCTTTATGTTGGACAAGCTCGGCTACAACTAAACTTTGACATCTGACAATAGATAATGTTTTCTGCATGGCTAAAATAGAAAATAAACTGGAGCACCTTCATGTAAGTTTGATGATGCGTGAGAGTTGGATTGCATGGGTCAACTGTGTAGCATAAAGAAAAAGACCAAAACAGCAGATACTGATGGGTGATCACATGACTGCCATAGTAATAGGTTTTAATTAGCAGAGATCCCCCAGCACCATATTAACATGGCTGATTTAGGACCTGAAATGTTTAGGGGTTGCTAACAGTGCAGGATTTGGGATGAATGGAGGGAGTGTAGTGATAGGCTCTAACCTCAAGATTTGCTGCTAAGTATTATTGGACAGATTTGGGGAAAGTTCACTTTTTAAACTGCTACGACTGCACTGTTCTTGAGCAAGACGTTTACCGCTGGAGGTTTCAAGTGTTTAAAACAAGGACATAAAATAATATTAAAACCTTTATAGGGCTAAAAGAAAACAAGCTTTTTTGACCCCAAAAGTTTAAAAATGATCAATACATTTCCTGTCTATAAAGTAAAAGGGGAAAAATGGTGCACTGATGTGCTAGAATGGCCTTCTGAAATTTAAATTGGATGGAAACATGGTTTATGAGTGTTGGTGGGCATTTATGGCATTATTTAACATTTTTGTGTTAAACCTCTAGTTGTGATATCAATTTTGATTTAACTTCTAAACAATTAAAGTTTGTGATGATAAAAAAAATAAA
Source organism: Cyprinodon variegatus (assembly GCF_000732505.1). Lineage (NCBI taxonomy): Eukaryota > Metazoa > Chordata > Actinopteri > Cyprinodontiformes > Cyprinodontidae > Cyprinodon > Cyprinodon variegatus. The sequence continues at coordinate 1,022,661 of NW_015150611.1, forward strand.
AAAAGGGTGAATTGTGAATTTTATTTGTATTTTTCTCCAATTTCATTATTTTCAATTGACACATTGGAAAATTCAAAGAAGTGGATTAAATGCAGTTACTATGGGATGTTTATTGATATAAATCACACCTTTTTATATAACCTGTGTCCTGAAGTAGCCCGTTATTAAATTTGTATATATTATTTCTAAGATGTTCTTGATTGTGGGGTTCTGATTGCGGTGACCTGTAGTGACAGTTATATAGTTACCAATGAAAAACTTCTAAAAATTAATGAAGCAGGTTTTCAATCATCAATTTTATCGTTATCATGACTGTACCACAAAATGTGACAATATGTTCTGGTAATATCGCCCAGCCCTAGCTATGAGTAATTGTTGAGCTCCAAAGGAAATCATTGATAGATATATTGTTTTTAATTAAAATTACAAAGTCAGGCAACCAGGAAGTATTTTCCACACAGCACACAGCTTCCCTCTGTTGTTGAACCTACATATTTTGAAACAACTTCCGTCTAAAATGCAAGAATTTATTCACAAAACTAAAATGCCAGACAAGAAACTCGTTAACTAAGCTAGTAACATTCAGCTAGACTGCCCATTAAAAATTGAAGGAATAAAGAAGGCTTATAATGGTTAATAATAAAATTGAAACGTAATAACCAAAAAAAGTGATGCAATAAAATCACACATCAGTGTTTGAGTTATTTTATTGAACCATGGTTAGTTATTATGAACTGGAAGAGAGGCCAATTTAGCTTCTGCTAAGTTTTGAAATAACCAGCTCAAAACACAAAGCCGAAAGAAAACACTACTTTAAAAATAAGTTTTACTTTAATAAAAATAACATTTCTTAATTTGGTGTTAATGAGGCACAGGAAGTGATAACAAGCAAGATAAGTAATAAACAGCATTTTTCAATTAAAACTTAGTGTTTATTAATACAGTAGGTATGTTAAATAATTTAAATGTTCTTTAAAGGTAATTTTTCACAAAGTGCTGTTTTTATTATAATGATATAAAAACCTCCTGTTTTTTATCTGTTGATGTTTGAGGAAAAGTGCAACAGGTTGAATATCGGGCAAATTAAAGGGATACAGATGATGACATCTTGCAGTCTAACTGTAAACCAGACAAAAACTGTTCGGTTGAAAAACGGATGTCAAAAACCCTAAGATGATCAAATGTAGGAAGAACTGAGCTACAGGCAGTATGATGATCAGGTTTTGCTGCTGATAGCGGGGAGTATGCTTCTGCAGCTGATCAGACAAATATGATTGCAGCTGGATGGCAACACCATACAAACCAATCCTAAAACGTCTAATAAAAAATAAAACAAGGAGCAGAGACACCGAGGCCTACAGCCTCACACTCAATACTGCACAGTTTACACACACACACACAGTCATGTGATTTCTAATGACTATCGGGTTGAAAACGTAAACAAGGCCGCCTCAATCTCCCTTCTAACCCGATAAAATTCACCCCTCCCTCCTCCTTTCAGCGCCCCCCTCTGTTTATCAGTGCACAGTGACCTCACAGGTGGCTTGTCTTAGAAAATTTAAATCTTTTTTTTCCTCCAATAAAACTGATGACAGCGAAACTGGAAACAAAATGTTGAATGTCTGGTATGTGAGCGTGAGCAGAGATGGCTGCAGCAACACTGCAGCCTTATTACCAGTTAGTGTCACTTTAGGCTTAATCATGGAGATTTATTGGTTTTTATGTTGTTGTTTTTGTTCAGCTTCTATAAAGAGTCTGAAATTATTTTATCTTTCAGGTTAAATACACAATCTTTTCTTTACTGTTTTTACTTTCTTTATAGGATGTTATAGTTTCACTGGTTTTGCTTTTATATTTTCTGTTTATGTCCACCTCCTTTCTGTAAATGGATCCGACCTTAACAGTACATGGAGCCATCATAAATACAATACCCTGTTGTCTTGGCAGGCTCAAGGTGAAAGACGGACAAACTGGCCCACTGGTCTCCTTTTATTAGAAACATTTCTATCACACCGAGTCCCAAACGTCTCGTACACACAGCTATCATTCACATTGCACAGACATAATTTCTGCACCACGCGTGGCGATGAAGGTCTGTTTACCCTTCCAGATCAAAAACAAACTCTTTGCCATGCTGTAGTGGGATCTGTCAGCTCCTTCTTCCCAATGTTTTTCTTTTTTTTTTTTTTATGCTTTTGCTCAAATTCTCTTGATTTTAAAGTACAACAGATCAGTTTTTCTTGTCAGTATTCCAACCAATTTAGGTTTTACACAAACAATTTTAGTTTGGGAGTCTTCTGTAGAGGGTGCAGCATGTTTAGTGTTAGTAGAGATACAGTGAATTGTTTGCAATAGTAAAAGGAAATAATTTGCAAATGTTAGAGGCATATGTGATATACTCATAAAAGAACTAGAAGTAGAACTTATAGAAAAAATGTATTGTATTACTGTTTATTTTTATAACAAATAGGAACACTGGTGCAAGAAGCACATGTTGGCTGGTTTGTTGAGCTGTTTATATGCTACAAAATTCATGGGATGAATGGTTTTCATTTTGAATTGGCTTTAATTTGTGAATTGGTTCATATTTTTTAATATCCAGTAAAATTTTTGAAATTGAATCAATTTGAATCGCTTTACTTTTGAGTCTCAGTTTTTTCTTCATGATCCATTAAATTTCTTTGAGTCTTAAGCATCTTTCGCACTGAATTTAGCGGGTTAACAAGGGTTTTTCAAACACGGGTCACTATGTTAATAATTGGCATGTGGCTCACTTCCCTTTGGCAAAAAGCTGAGTCTGGCAAGCTGTGTGGCCCCCACCCCCCACCTTTGCGTGTCCTGCGGCACCATCACTCTGGGTTATGATGTCATCAATTTGACAGAAATCAGGAAAGTAAACAATGGAGCAGCAGAGAATGGAGCCTCTCACCAGTGCTGCCCCATGTTTATCGAATGCAAGCAGAGTTGTTTTCGCTTGTTATATTAGACACGACTGGCGCGATGTTGTGATGTATGTTAATTGCGCTCAGTGGGGTCTCTTAATGGGTCGACACGGGTCTGTTGTTCCCAGATCAGAGACTATTTATTTTAAGCCAGGTCGCTTGCCGTGTCATTTGACGTGGGTCAGTGAGCCGTTCCCACTAAAAGCCAATTGTTTGTGGGTTTAAAGGTGTTTTTTGGCCAGTGGGAAAGAGGTAATAGCTGAAATTATTAATTGAATAGCATTTATTTTTATCCAATATGGAGGGTCCAACATTTAACATTTTGCAGTTTGTTTCTTTTTTTGATGTAATGTTTCTATTTTTTTTTGTTTGTTTGTTTCAGGGAAAAGAAACAGAAAATTCAGGACATTAAGAACAACATTAAAGAGGCTATTGAGGTATGTGTTTGGTTGAAATTTGCTGAAGATGGTTAGTAGCATTAACTAAAGTCGTCTAGTCTTCTATGTGTAAAAATCTTCATAATCTGATGTTTTCTTTCTTGTTTTCACTATGGATTTGTTTGTGGTTTCAACAGACCATTGTAACAGCTATGAGCACACTTACACCACCAGTGCAGCTGGCCTGTCCGGAAAACCAGTACAGGATTGACTATGTCCTCAACCTCATCAACCAGAAAGACTTCGACTTTCCATCAGTGAGTATACTAGCGCCTGCTACCATCGTGTATCAGTTGTGTTGATAATCAAAGATGTCTCATGGGAAAATGGAGCTTCAGTTTTCCAGTGTGTAAGCAGAGAGGCATCAATCTGGGGATTTGTTAACAGATTGTTTGGGATTCTATCAAATCTTTTACCAAAAATGTAGCTTTAACTGCTTTTTATTTCCTGTTTTATAATTATAGCACATAAAGGTATAACAATAGCATTCAAATGAATTTTGTTTTCATCTTTATGCCATAAGCTATTCATTTTTATGACGGGAATAGAGATGACATCATACCCTGTGTTTGACAGCCGTCGCTGGAAAAAAAGGCTATACTGATGTTATATGGCTAGTAGCATTAATATAAGCAGTTAGAGATAAATTAAACAAATTTTGCTTTGGTCAGCCTTCCTGTTGTTTGCTAAAAGTCCCACTCTCTCTATTGCAGCTTTAAAGAACTCTGGTATCTTTAAACATGTCAGTTTTTTTTCTTTTTTTTTCTCATTTCTAGGTTCTTGCTTTCATTAGTTTGGCCCCCACTGATACCTGCTGCCAACAATAACTGTTGCTGCTAAATTATATTAGTGGAGTTTTTAGTTTGTTTGTTTTTTAGATCCAGTCCTTCAGTGCTGCAATCCTGCAATTTCAAAATGCATCTATCTGACTTACCTGAACTAGATGAATAGCTCAATACCAGGCCTCTGCAGGGCTGAATGAAATGCTGATGAGGGAATTCAGGTTATTTGTTGCTGGTTTGTTGGAGAAGTGATTGATCTACAAGATAATATGGCTTAGCACCCTTGTTTACCTAGTCACCTCTCTGGAGGAATCGAACTGAAACATTCCAGTTAAATGCTTTTTTTTTTTTTTACAATTCTAATTCAATGGCAGCTTTAACCATTTAACTTGCAACTTTATAATTTTTTTTTTTATTTTGTTAGTGGCTGCAGGAATTGGCTCTAAAGTTCTGTTTGACATCATCTTTGCTCACATCAGTAAATCTGTCCTTCGGAAGCCTTAGGTATTACCAGCTGTGTTTTTGTTTCAGCAGTAGTCCCAGTTTACCTGACAGTCCCAGAACACAGGTGTTGAGGCGGGGCAGTCTGCCACCGCTGCTGAGGTGTTCCCCACAGGTAGCCTCTACAGTGTTGCCATTAACTTAATATCGACTCTAGAGACTGAACCACAGACATAATCCTGAATCCAGGGCCACCTTTGGGGCCAAACTTAATTCAATTTTCAGTCTCACCTTTGGGGGGATGTTGTTTTTAATGCAGTTGTTGAGCCATTTGCTCAGCTGTCACCAGAACGCTGTGTTCACAGGAGGGACGTGTCTGCAAACTTTATTGTTATCAAACCTTCATTTTTATAGAGTTTAAATACTGGAAGTGTGGGTTACCTGGAATTTGTTTGCCACCTTTCTGCAGAGTAGCCTTGTTGCTTTCATGCACTTTTCATGCCCTGTCTTGTTGTTTGTTGATATAAGTTTAGTTTTTGTTCAAAACATTAATTCTTTCAAGTAGTCATAAGGTTTTTTTATTTACTATAGAAGTCCATTACGGACAGGCTGAGAAGAAAATACAGTTTTAGTTTATTCTAGTTCTAAGATGTTTTGGGAAGGCGTGTTTTCTTATAAAGGATTAATTAAGTGGGTACGCTTTATTTGCTGTAAAATAAAAATATACAATATCACTGAAGTGGAGCTGCATAACATTACAAAAATTATACATTTCATATTACAGTTGAGAATAACAGGAATATTGTGATAATTATTTTTCGTCTACATCAGGTATGGATGAAGGACGATGCAAGTCAGTCAGTCCGTGTCTGTATTGTTGACGGCCTGTTTCAAACTTGATTATTTACTTGACAAATCATTGTGGCGCTCTGTTAATTAAGTTGATTTATTTACGCACCTTTTTACACAAAAATGTCACGGAAAGGACACAAATGAAATTGCTTCCTATATCTTTTTTAAGTAACATTTTTAATGACTTTGATTTAATTTCATAGCTTTTCAGTCAGACGTAATTCCAGGCTTTTTATAGGCCATTTCTTTTTTATTATTTTTTTATTTTTTTTAACCCATTATTTAGAGATGGATGTAGCTTTGTCTTTGGATTCTCATCATGCTGAAGAACCCAGGGTGAGCGAGAAGATGAGTGTGATGGATCCTCTCTGCGTTCACAACCAACAAACTTCCTAGCAGACATGACGCCGAATGTCCTGCAACTGCAAAGCCTCTTTCTTTTTTTTTCTTTTTTTTCTTTCTTCTTTTTTTTGATGGGCAATAAACGGCAGCTAGGTTAATGCCCTGCCAAAGAAATCTTTTTGTGCGGGTAGGGCGCCTCCAGGCGCATTGCTGCTCCCCTCAGGACACTGGCTTGTGCATCATTTCATGGGCATTACGCTGCTAGGCATAAGTTAGGCTGATGTTGAATATACGCTCTGGACTTGTTATGACTATGCTATATATATATATATGCCCAAAATTGAAGAAAAAAAAAAGCATAGAAAGTTCAGCATGTGCCAGCATTTTAGGAGATTCTGGGACGTTAGTTGTATGCTGTCTAAATTGGTGACAGAGCCCTGTACTGCTGGTATTAAGTGCTGCTAGTTGTACTCTTGACTTACAGAAAGCACACCTTCTGAAAATGTCCTATTTTGTCTCTTTATTCTACAGAATGTTTCCCATAATGTCTTGGGTGTTATAAAGATTTTTTCGGACAAATGTCTGATACTGTTCTCTTTGGTCAGGAGGGACTTTTGGCATTGGAGCTCTCTTTTGAAAGCCTTTTCTACCCAGTCTTCTCCTCTTTTGGTTGAATTTATAAGTACTGACCTTTACTGAGGCAAATGAGGCCTGCAATGCCTTAGACAATATGCTGAGTTCTTCTGTTGATGAATTTTTGTTGTGCTCTAGAAGTGACTTCAGAAGCCTGGCCACCCTTTGGAGGGTTCTCAACTGTTCCTTGTTTACTCTATTAATGGTTAATAGGTTTTAATGCAGTATACAGAGTATTGGAAAATCCTCTATGACCCTTTCCAATTAATGAAAATGAACCAATGGATGGTTCATTTTCAGCTGTTCTTGAAATTCTTTAAATCAGGTCAGAATATGTTTCAGTTTAGATCTTTTGGTCTATTTCAATTCATGTTAGGCTCTTATGTGATTTATTTATTTTCAAGGTATCCAAAACTGCTTAATGTCTCTCTCTTTGATTGTTTTTGTTTTGGTATTTAATGTTAATGGTATTCAATAAGGTAATAAAGAAAATAATTCATTAATATGGGAGAATCTCTCTATCAGTGTGCCTCAAAACTAACTCAAATGAGTCGGGTTAACCAGTTGGTTTATGAGTTTAATGGGATGAAGGCACAAAGCTTTTGCTCTGATCCTGAGTGATATATTGCCCATAGGCTGATGATCTTTTTTTGCATATTGCAAACTTGTGTTTAACCACAAAATGCCCCTCTGCTTCCCCATCTCCTTCTCTTAGATCGAGCTGTTGGGAAGCAATTATTTATCGCCATTCATCATCGGTCGTCAGTTGGCTTTACCCGTTTGGTTCGTTGACTTGTTTTTGACGAGCGCTGCATAGTTTCCACATTACAAAACAGGATGGCGAAAGTGTGTTTTGCATGTCACTGGAATTTGTATCGACGGTTGTGTGTAGGCGTGCAAAGAGAGCTGTGTGTTTGTTAGTTCCAGTTGCAGGCTAACATCACCCCATCAAGTCCAATGTATTCAGTTATGCCGTTTCTCAATTCACTACAACGTGAGTACAGACTCATGTCCTCGCCAAGTATGTTCTTGAGAAGAACACAGGAAAGTGGACTTGGTGAGAATGGGAGCACGCAGCAAAAATATGGGCCAATCGAGCAGAAGCGTACTCATGACATCACGAGTATGCTGCATTTCACCTCCTGTTATTAAGAGTCTCAAGATAATAA